>NC_042623.1:172281391-172581391 GCF_901001135.1 Rhinatrema bivittatum
TAGACTTTTTAGTGGAGAAGTTTTGACGGTCTTGGGCAGTGATATAGCAATTCAGTGTGAAACTGTCTGCAACTGGATTAAGTAGATGAAATATCACGCCAAAAAATGGACATGTGATCCGGAGTGCACCAATCAGGGTATACACAATATTATTCAACAAAAATAAAAATAAAAGTAAAAACTGTACTAAAAATGTGAAGACTGTAGTATACGTTCCAAAGGTTTAAAACAAAATAAAAAAAATAAGACATGAGCAACCGGGACCAGAAAACGCTTAGTCGTGGGGTATATATATTGATTCCAAAAAAATACACAATATGGCAACCTCAAGGGCATCGTACAAGGAGCTGTAGAAAAAATGTATAAATTACATTTAACCCGAGTAGCTAAACAGAAATATGTCAGTGGGAGCTATAGGCAGAAGGACGAGGGAAAGGGTGGGGAAAAGGGGAGGGGGAGGGGGAAGAGGGAAAAGGGGAGGGGGAGGGGGAAGAGGGAAAAGAGGGGAAGTAGGAAAAAGGGATGGGGAGGGGGAGGAGAGGAAAAGGGAAAGGGAGGGGGAAGGGGAGAGGAGGACGGGGAAAGGGGGAGGGAGGGGGAGAAGAAAAGAAAGAAGCAGGGCAGTAAAAAGAGGGAAGGGAGGAAGGGTAAGGGGGAGAAGGGAGAAAAATGGGGGGGTTATGTGATGGGGAGAGAGGTTAGGGGAAGGAGGGGGAAGGGAAGTAAGGGTGAGAGGAGGGGAAAAAAAAGGAGAAAGGGTAGCTTGGACGATAGAAAGAGGGGGGTAAGATCTTAAAAGAAAGACGACCACTCAACCTCACAGTTAAGGCCCAGAGAGGTAAGAGAATTAAACTCAAATATCCAATGCTGTTCTGTTCAAGTGAGAGCCTCATGTAGATAGCCACGGTTGTTCAAGGACGAAAAATTTTAGATCTTCAATACTATGATGGAAAGACTGCCAGTGATCAACCAAAGGAGCCTCAAGGTAGCTTGACTTAAGGCAACACTAGTGTTCTATAATTCTGGATCATACTGGGCGGGTAGTTTTACCCACATAAATCAAGGGACATGGGCACAGAATGACGTAAATCACGCCATTTGATGCACAGGTGGTACACTGTTTCAGGGTATAATGCTTAGAAGATAGGGAGTGTATAAAGTGACCACTAATGTTCAAGGAATGTACACATAGGGGCAGATTTTGTAATCTACGCCCGATTTTATAACATGCGTGCGCAGATGCGCACGCATGTTATAAAACAGGGAGGGAACAGGGAGGGAACAGGGAGGGAACAGGGAGGGAACAGGGAGGGAACAGGGAAAGCCCTGATGGCCTTCCCTGTTCCCTCCCCCCCCTATCTAACCCACCCCCCAGCCCTACCTAAATCCCACCTTTAATTCTTTATTTACGACTGCCACTGGGCAGGCGTAGGTTGTGCGCGCCGGCCAAGTGCCAGCATGCGAGCCCCTGGCACGACCTCTGTGCCAGAGGCTTCAGTCCCGCCCATGCCCTCTCCCCACCCAGTTTTCAAGCCCCGGGACATACGCACGTCCCGGGACTTACGCACATTGCCGAGCCAATGCAAAATAGGCTCAGTGCGTGCAGGAGGGTTTTAAAAGGGTTACGAGCGTATATTACATGCGTAAACCTTTTAAAATCTGCCCCATACTAGCAGTGGCCACACGGGGAGTGATCCCCGGAGGCAACATGATCAGTAGAAGCTAGAAGTTGGAGATTAGATGAGACAAGGAAGTCTCGTAGATTACGTCCCCATGTAAATGAAAAGCGAGGAGAGTCTTGAAAAATGATATGGGGGTGAAGAATATCCCAACGTGCTTTAATGATGGAAATGATGCAATGGCTATGTGGAGAGAAAGGCAAAATGCAAGTGAGCTGAAAGTTGAGTCGTGATGACATGGCATAAAAAGGAGGTCCAGGTTAATGTAAAGGGCGTGTTTGTAAGCTCGTTTAACAATACATTTAGGGTAATCACGTTCTTGAAAACGCAGAGACATAATTTTTGCTTGTGTAATATAATCCCATCGGGTAGAGCAGTTCTCCGGAGGTGAAGAAATTGGCCTACCAGAATATTGTCCCGTAAAGGACGGGGATGATGGCTGGCATATTGAAGGAGTGTATTGTGATCAGTTGGTCTGCGGTAGAATGAAGTGCTGAAAGCCGAATCCTGGACCTTAATCATGATGTCAATAAAAGAGATTTGTTCTTGGTGAAGATGGATATCAAACTGTAGATGAGGATTACAAGAGTTAAGCCAATCATAAAAAAGAAAAAACTGGATCTCGGTTCCTGTCCATATTAGAAAAACATCATTGATGTATCTAAACCATACATGAGGTAAGGGTTTATACAGAGAATTAGCAAGAAATGTAGATTCGAAATGAGCAACATATAAGCATGCTATGGAAGGAGCCATGGTGGCGCCCATAGCAGTTCCTTTAATCTGCTGGAAAAATTGACCTAAAAACTGAAAAAAGTTTTGTGTGAGAGCTATTCGGGTTAGGGAGACCAAAAAAGAAGAGGGGATCCTCTCATGGGAGCTCCGTGTAGAAAGAGTGGACTCTACAACTGAGATGGCTTCCGCTTGGGGAATGTTAGAATATAGTGAGACTATATCCAATGTGATTAGCAGAAAAGGTTCAGAAGGAAAAGGGAGCTGCGAGAGCAAAGAAATAAAGTGACCTGAATCATGGATATAAGGACACAGAGGAACATAAGGGCGTAGGAATTTGTCAACAAATTTAGAAAGTGGTTCTAAAAGAGAAACAATTCCTGAAACAATGGGTCAGCCTGGAGGGGATTCAAGAGATTTATGGATCTTTGGTAATGTGTAGAACACCGGAGTGACAGGGAATTTCTCTACCAGAAAATCAGCTTCCTTTTCGGTTAGAAAATGCCGGACGAGACCTTCATAAACAAAATTTTTGATGACTGTGAGTAGCTGCGGAGTAGGATCCTTAGCAAGGGGAAGATAATAGGTGTTATCTGATAATTGCCGCATAACTGCAGTTTCGTAGACGCTCTGGTTTTGTACCACTATACTCCCACTTTTATCAGCTGGTTTAATCACAATTGAAGTGTCCAAGGCTAAGGACGAGATTGCTATATGTTCATGGCGTGAAATATTACTGAATTTATTAACGAAGATTTGTTCGCAAATAGATAAGTCATGTAGGACTAATCTTTCAAATGCCATTAGTAAAGGGTCCGGGGGACCAGGGGGGATCCACCGAGATTTCCGAGAAAGAATTGAAAAACCCGGAGCTAATGGTGAAGTTGCAAAGAAGAGTTTGACTTTGAGAAGTCTTAGAAAACGGTGAAAAAAGACTTGTATGTTAAAAGGATCATACCGTATAGTTGGAACAAAGGAAAGACCATGTTGCAAAAGACTACATTCATGTTGAGAAAGTGGACGAGAGGATACATTTGTTGCCTTGAGTTGTTTTGAAAGTGATCTTTTCACATCACTTCATCTGTTTTGTAGGGCGCAACTTTGACTGAATTAGTTCCACGGGTGAGTTCGCCCAACCCACGACTAAAGCTAATCAAGCAATTCCCACGACAGTTTCGTGTTACATCTGTAACACTTTATCAGGTACTTTTTTCACATTTCCTTGTTTTGAGCACAGCCTTGAATGGCTTCAGTTGTTCAGCCCTTACCAATTCTTCTAATATTTTTTTCCAGATTCTTTGGCCTGCAAGCCCGATATTCTTCTCAGCAAGTCGTCTAACTGCCTCTCCATTTGTCTTTCTGCTCCCTATTGTTCTATTATTGAGTATGATTACTGCTGAATATTTCTCTCCTTTCAGACTGCAATTGATCCATCTACATCTCCTCGTGTTGAATTGCCCTTCATTCACAGGTCACTACCTTTATATATATATATATATATATATATATATATATATATATATATATAAAATCTCCTTATTTTCTTCCCTCCTCCTCCTCCTTTCTTCATCCCCCTTCCTCCCCTCTCCCCCCCCCCCCCCCCCCATTGTCCTCCTTGTTCAATTTTTTTCCTCCCAAAAATTTTTTTTTCCTCCCTGGTTTTCCCTTGTAAAAATGATATTTGTTGCTTTGTGACTGTGTTCACTTACCTGCTCAGTATTTATTTTATCCTTGTTTTTCATAGACTCTTAGAAGTTGTGGTCCCCCTGACGCAGCCCCTGATGCGAAACTCGGCAGTGTCGGGGTCCTTGTGTATACCTTTCTTTTATAAATGTATATTCAATATAAAACTGTGTGACACATCTGTGATTGTATGCACTTACAAAAAATTTATTGTAAATAATATTGACCAGTAAATAGTTCAACAAATATTTTCTTCCACTTAAAAGGCAAACTGTTTTCTATGAAAGTCTTTGCTGTATGAACAATCAATGATCTTTAAGTGGGGTACAAGCAGAACCCAATCACGAAAGGGCAATCAGCCACATTTCCATTTTTGACTCTTGTAAACTGCATGACGACCCACAAAGCCAAAACGATGGATATTATAATTATTACTCAATTAAGTCACGTATTTAGGAAGAATAAGCAGATAAAACAACTTTCTCAGCAGCCTTAGACAGCAGTAAAACTTGGACCAGAACACAGGAGGTTCTGACTTACTTTTCTTTTCTAACCACTTACGGATAACTGATAAAGCAAGTGAAATGAAAAAAAAGAAAATCTCTTTAAAATGCTAGCTGCATTCTTCACTGTAAAAACTCCTAGCGCACGGAGTCCAAGATGAATCGAGTATAAGTCTTGATTCTCAAGAACTTTGACTTTAGTTTCTGACATATACAGTACTATAATTTACTTCTAAAATGATTCAAGTCTAGCTATTCAACACCCGCTTATGCCCCTCCCCCTGACCCCCTCAAGAAAAGCATAGCATATGCTATTCCTTTAGAAGTGTAAAACTCTAGTAGCCTTGAATCAAGGGCCTGCTTGGATGTGAGGCCAATGTGATGTTTCCCAGTCATTGAGTAAGTTTATGCTTGGGTAAATAAATCTTGCACTAAGCCTGATATTAAGTCAGTTGGAGTTGGTCCAGAGGGTGGCTACTAAAATGGTCAGGGATTTTCATTCTAAAGTACATGGGGACAAACTTAAAGATCTAAACATGCATATCCTAGAGGAAAGGCAGGATAGCTGAGATATGATAGAGACTTTTAAATACATCCCAAGATGTCCATGCACAGAAGGCAAGCTTCTTTCAACAGAAAAGAGGCTTTAGAATGAGGAGGTCACGTGAAGAGGGTAGACTCAAGAGTAATCTAAGGAAATATTTATTTACAGAGAGGGTAGTGGATACATGAAGCAGTTTCCCAGTGGAGGTAATGGAGACAAGGACAGTATCTGAATTTAAGAAAGCATGGGATAAGCATAGGAGTAGTATGTATGTATTTATTTATTTATTTATTTAGGCGTTTTATATACTGAAGATCACAATGGTTTACAATATCGTTATTTGCATAGGCTCGGCGGCACGCACAAGCCCTGGGACGCGCGTATGTCCCGGGGCTTGCAAAAGGGGCGAGGCGTGGGCTGTCCGGGGCAGGGCATGGCCTGAGCCTCCAGGCACAGTGGCCATTTGCTGCTGTGCCCGGGATTGCGGGCCGGCCGTTGGCCGGCAGGCATAACTTCTTCAACAAAGGTAAGGGGGGGGGGGTTCTAGGTAAGGCTGGGGGGGCAGAAGGAAAGTTCCCTCTGAGGCTGCTCCAATTTCGGAGCGGCCTCGGAAGGACAGAGGCAGGCTGCGTGGCTCGGCGTGCAGAAGTTGCACAATTGTACACTCCCTTGTGTGCGCCGACCCTGGATTTTATAACATGTGCGCGGCTGCGTGCGCATGTTATAAAATCGGGCGTAGATATGTTCGCGTTGGGCTGTGCGAACAAATCTGCGCCCGTGCGCAGGTTTTAAAATCTGCCCCTAAGTATATGTTCTAGTTCATATTTAGAAGTAAATGTTTTAGTTCATATTTATACATATTCTAGGGCATCACAATAGTATGGATCTAATCTAGTTCATATTTGCATATTTTTAGGTCAACTTAACAGTAAATACAGATTCTAATTCTACTAACACTACACTTTACATCGTTCATTACTTATTGCTCTTTTTACTAACGTTATCTCTGGTACTGATGTTGAAATTATCAGCATATTGCTATTTTACATTAAATCATATGCTTTTCTAAAGAGCCATGTTTTCAGTTCTTGCTTGAAACTCTTTCTTTCTGTTATCTGCCGTAATGACTCTGGAAGAGAGTTCCACAATTTGGGGCCCGTTATGGAAAACATTCGGTCTCTTATATGCATTAGGTGTGTGTTCTGAGTAGAAGGCACCATTAGAAGTCCTTTGTTTTGTGATCTTAGGGCTCTCTGTTGTGTGTAAAGTTAAAGTGTCACTCCATATAAACATGGGTTAACATTATTGATGATACTGAAAATTAGAGATAATACCTTATACTGAATTCTGGATTGTATGGGAAGCCAGTGCAGTGTAGGGAGGGAGTGATGTGTTCGAAATTCCTTGTCCCTAGTAAGAGTCTTGCAGAGGCATTTGGAAGTAACTATAGTGCTTTTAGAAGACCCAAGGGAAGGCCTAGTAATAGGGATTTGCAGTAGTCCAAGTTTGAGAATACTAGTGTTTGTAAGACAGTACGGAAGTCTTGTATTGTTAGCAATGGTTTCAGCTGGTGTAATATTCTCAGCTTGGCGTAACATGTTTTGATTAATTTGCTTGTATGCTTTTTCATGGTGAAGTTCTCATTGATCTGAATTCCTAGGTCTCGTACTTGATCTGAGGGAGTAATGTTCATAATTCCTAAGTCTAGGGTTGGCAGTTTGATTATCATGTTATCTCTCAACCACACAATTTTAGGTTTTTTGGGGTTTAGAGTTAGTTTCGGTTGAGAAAGTTTTTGTTGTATGGCCTTCATATATGTTGACAAAGACGACACAGTTTTTTTGAAAGGTATGTAGAATTGTATGTCATATGTGTATAGGAAGAAGTTGATTCCTAGATTTGCTAGTAATGCGCATACAGGCAGCAAATAGATGTTGAATAGTGTGGCTGAAAGTGCTGAACCTTGGGGAACACCAGTATCTATTGGGAAGGTGTTAGAAATATGATTACCCACTTTGACTTGGAATGTTCTATCTTTTGGAAAGGAAAAGAACCATTTGTTAACATTTCCATCTATTCTAATTTCTCTTAGTTGGTGGCATAGCAGGGAATGGTCAACTGTATCAATGCTGCTGTTGTCAAACCCTTGTAGGCCACGGTTGGCTAAGGAGGAAGCACAAATCCAAGAACTGGACCTCCTCACCAACAACTCCCGTGTCAAGGAAAGGACCCATGGACAACCATATAATTCATATGGGTGAGTCCAGTGTGAGGGGTGATTTAGAAGGGAACTCCCCTCTTGGGGTTACCTTGAGCCCCAGGTCTAGTCAACCCCCCTTACAACCTTTAAGGGAAGGTACTGGTGAGATTTTAGCAGCCAAAAACTCACGAGTGGAGTCCCTAGGTATTCCAGAAGGGCCAACCATTGGAGGGAATAGGCTGCTTAGTAGTAATATAGAAGGGAGAACTGATACTGCTAGTAATAATTTAGTTCCTTGTCCAATGGTATTGCCAGATTTAACTGAATGCAATATAGAACCAGAAAATGTTACTCTTTCTGATGTTTGGAAATTGTCAGCAAAAATAGATAAAAAACTAACTAGATCTGTAATGCAAGCACATGAATTTTCTCTTCAAGTAAGGGCAAAGTTTGAAGATCTTGATAGTAGAGTTACAAGAGCAGAACAAGCGGTTGAGATGGGCCCACAAGTTAACACTATTTATACCACCAATACCTCATTCATAAAAGATAATTTAATGCTGCATAATCAGATTGAATTATTAGAGAATGAATTTAGGTCATTCAATTTAAGAATATTAAATTTTCCGAAGACAAGATTATTGTCAGCAGTTGAATTATTCAATAAATATGTAATAGAGATTTTATCCTTTGAGAATGATAAAATACCAATATTATCAAGGTTATATTACTTACCTACAAGAAGGATTACTCAGGTACAAGAGGGGGGGATGGATACTTTGAATAGTCCTGGAATCTCCACTTTTTTGGAGGATTCCATGGATAATATTCATACTAGAGCTACTCTGTTAGTCTCTTTTTCCTTAAGGAAGGATAAAGATAGATTTTTCTCTAAATATTTTCAAGTCAAGGATTTAAATTTTTGTGGGCACAAAGTCCAAATCTTTCCAGATGTTTTGCGTACTACTCAAGCACGTAGGAAACAATTTCTTAGTTTGAGGAAACAGGCTCTTGATCTCGGGGCCAAACAACAGGTCCTGGAGACTAAGATCTGTGATATTTGAAGGAATTACTGGATATTTCGAGCTATGATTAAGAGACTATGAGCTGTCCTTGTTTCCTGCCCTAAGGAGATATGTACTATAAATACAATCTGTGTGTGGGAGAAAACCAGTATACTCGTGTTGCAGTTCCTGTATGTGAACAGGACTTGTTTCATTATCTTCAGGCTCAATAACCTGAAATGAAGTAATAATTTTTGTGTCATATCAGTACATTTTGTTGGTACATTATCATCACTATTTTTTACTTGGACCTAAATCCAGCCAGTATACCAAAGATGAACACATTAAATAGAAAATATCTAATGGGCTGCTTGAGGCTATGTTACTTATCCATATGTTATTATCTCACATGTGTAAGAGAACATCAGTGCCATAAGTGAGTTATGAAAGGTCTAAGAAGATTAACTAAATTACTTATCTTTAGTCAACTCAGTAAATAATGAACTAAACATAATCGTTTATCCATTATTTCGTACCTTTTTTCTATTAAGTATGCAAAGCAGTAGCATTCTTTTGATTGGCTGTCTCACAAACAAAAAAAGATAAAAGAAATTTCACAGTATACTGAAACTCATACGAAAAGTATTTTTATAATTATTTCAGAACTGTCATGATGAGCATTCTTTTTATATTTATGTCCTGAGAAGTGAGATAATGGATTTCTGAAATCAGACATTGGGTGTCAGTCAACCAGAATAAAGATTTCCAAGCCTATATGGTTTATAATACACTCTGTACAGCACTGTGTATAAAACATTATAAAAGAGTGTTTAATCATTTAAAGCTAATTTAAATGCTAGGTTCTGTATAGTTCTTGGTGCACATTGCTCCATCTGTCTTCTAATAGGACTAGTCATTAGGAATGTACACAGAAAAAGAATGTGACTTGCTGATTTGTTTCATTTTGTTCAAGCCCAAAATTTTATTCATTTGTTTTCCATTAAAGTCAATGGGGGAAGCAAAGCATCCTATTTTGGGGTCTAACAATGAGGTTTCCTATTTAAGTTTAATGAAATTTGAAGGCAGGCTTCACCAGCAATAGAAGAGCACTCCATAAAACCAACAGTAAGGCAGAGTGGACCAAGAATAGCATGAACAGCCCAGGGCATTATGGCAGTGACAAAGCACAACAAACAGTCCTGTATTATGAAGAGCCGAAGGCACCAAGAAAGGGGCAATGTATCATCAAGAGAGACAGGAACATCCCAAGGCACTGTAATAGGGGCTAAGTAGCAGAAACAATGGCAAAAAACACTTCAAGGCACCAACAGAGGGGCAAAAGGCACTAACAGTGGCTTGAAGACCCTCAAGGTACCATGATGGGACAAAGGACATCAACAGTTGCACCTTGCCCAGGAATGTTGATAAGCAGCTAACAAATACAAATAAATAAATAAAGGAGGACTTCAAGGCACCAAAAGAGGGGCAAAGTGTGCCAATAACAGTGGTAGAAACACCTCAAGGCACCATGAAAGGTAATGCAAGTGCATAAAGCATTAGATTAGCATGGGAAGACCAATAATCAGTAAATATCATAAGGAAATTTGAAAAGAACTTTGAAGACGACAAGAGCAGAGGCAAAAACATCCAAAGGCAACAAGAGGCGCAAAGAAACAGAAGCACTGATATTAAAACCCCAAATCATAGTTTTAATGTACAATACACCCAGCAGTGTGGACACACATATACACACAGCAGTCACTTTTATTAGAAACAAAGCAGATAGTGGCAGTAGCATTGTTGAACACTGAGAGCAGTCAACAGACCGAGACTAGAATGAGTAGTAAGGCAACACCATAGGGCATACAGTGAATTGCAAACCAGCACTAACAATGGCATGAACACATCAAGTTACTGTGAGAGTTGCAAAAGGCAACAACAACAGTGGCATGAACAATCCAAGGAACAAAGAGAAGGGCTAGGGACAATGACAACAGTGGAAGGAACACTCTAAGGCACAATGAGAAGGGCAAAGGGGTACCAATAGTGGTAGAAGCTCCCCAAGACACCATGAGAGGGGAAGGCTGGATAGAAATAATGGCAGAACACAGCAATGTGCTGAACTAGGAGAGAGTAGTGGTAGGAGGAATAGTTTTATCTCGTTCTTCTTTATTCTTTTTTTGTTTGTTTTTAAGACCAAAACACCCCATTATAACCAAGAAAGAGGCACGTTGGAAGGAGCAGGCCAGGTAGTAACAATGCTACAACAAAACAAGAAGCTGAACCAGGAGAGAGGCAGAACAAAAGGAGCAGGTCAGGCAGCAGTGGCAACACAGCAAGGTGCTGGGGAGAAAAAATATAATGACTGACTGTAGCTGTGCATTCAGTCCCTTTGCAACTCACATAGAAATCCATGTTAACCTAGCAGTGGGAGGTTTATTTTAATGAAAACAAACTTTTTTCACTAACTCTGGTGCCAGCAGTGAACCATATGGACTCATGATGCCCCCTACCATTGAGAATACCTGTTTACTAGGCATACTAGTTGGTGGGCAGAAAAGGAAATGCTGGGCCACCATGACCAGATCACGGCATTGTGTGCCCAGTATGCTAATAGACCTGTGACCATGTCCCTCCCATGAGATCTCAAAAATACAATGTGATTGAGATTTGTGTAGGGGTCTCCTCTGCTAGGAGGAAATAATGGTAAGAGCTGTAACTATAGTCCATGTCAGGAGAGTCCATTCTGCAATGGCCACAGTGGTGAGGAGAAGCTGATAAAGGTGGTATCTAACAGGGTAAAATAAATATATAGATAAAGGTGAGCCAGTTGATAGTGTATTTGGATTTTCAGAAGACATTTAATAGACCCCTATGAGAGACTTCTGAGGAAATTATAAAGTCATGAGATAGGAAGCACTGTTCTTACTGTAGATCTGTAACTGGCTAAAAGGCCAGAAACAGAGGGCAGAGTTAAATATCAGTATTCCAAATGGACAAAGGCCATTAGTGGAGTACCACAGGGTTAGGTCTTGGGGCCTGTGCTGCTTAGCAAATTCATAAATGATCTGGAAAAGGGAATGACAAGTGAGGTGATCAAACTTGCAGATAACACAAAATTATTCAAATTTGTTAAAATGGTAGCAGATTGCAAGTTGTAGAAGGACCTTGTGAGTTGTAGAAGGACCTTGTGAGACTAGGAGACTGAGCAACTGAATGGCAGATTAAATTTAATGTGAAAAAGTGCAAAGTGATGCATATTAAAACAAATCATTCAATGTACAACAATAAAAATTACATATTACATATAAGGAAAAATAGTCCCAAATACAGGTATATAACTCTGGGTTTTGTATTGGGAGTCACTACCTAGGAAAAGGACCTTCGATTCTTCTGATTAATACGTTAAAATCCTCTGCTCACTGGGCAAAGGTGGTCAAAAAGCAATTAGAATGTTAGGAAAAATCTCAAAAGGAATGGAAAATAAAATTGCTGTTACAATCCTGCTCGCGGAGCCCATCCCGCAAGCAGGCCTTTTCACCTACCCCAAGCCGCCGCCGACTTTATTTTTCACAGCACTGTGCTGCCTCCTAAGTGGCAGGTAGCCGCCACCGCTGCTTTCTTCACTTTCGCGGCCTTGCGCCGCCGCCAGGACCCTGAAGCCACCGCCATTCTTTTCATCTTCGCGGCTCCGAGCCGCCGCCATTGACTCCACCTTCCATGGCTGAGTGCCGCCGTCAGGGCTCCTCTTTGTGGCAGGAAGATGCCTCCAGGTATGCTGATTCCTCTTCGTGGACTAGTGCCACTGTCGGGGCCTGCTCCTCCATCTGCATAGCAGGGATGCTGCTGTTCCTGCTCCGCCCATGCCTGCATGCGCTCACCTCCCACAGTGTGGCTCGGGGCTCCTCTCTGAGTCGAGCCGTGGTTCAGGGGCTCACGCTCTCCCATGAGCGAGCGGCTGCGCCCATATTAGGACCTGTAGGTCGCAGTCGCAACAATTGCCTTTCTATCAAGCAATGGTGAGACCTCATCTTGAGTATTATGTACAGTTTTGGTCACCCCTTCTCAAGAAAGACATAGCGGAACTAGAAAAGGTGCACAGGAGGGTGACAAAAATGATAACGAGGATTGAGCATCTTTTCTATGATGAGAGGTGGGATAGAATGGGTAAATAAAGGATGGTTATTTATCCTTTCAAATAATACTAAAAAAAAATGTTGGGATTACTACCTGATAATCCCCTTTTCCTTAGTGTAGACAGATGGACTCAGTACAAATGGAATAGTATCCGCGTGCTAGCAGTTGGAGACGGATCTGACGTCAGCACGGGGGCGTATATATCCCCACAGGAAGCGTAGCTATTCAGTAATCTTCCTTGCAAAAGCTGTTATAGTGTACTGACGCACAGTTAAAAAGTGAAACAGGATTCCCCTGACCGATTGATAGTAGCTGGAGACCGCCAGCATTCCCAACCGAAAGGCGTGGACACCTGGTAGAGTGTACGCTCTCATGGAAACAGATGACATGGCTTACCTGGAATCGGTGATACCCATGTACGCAGGCAGCTGGGCGGGATGCTGAGTCCATCTGTCTACACTAAGGAAAAGGGGATTATCAGGTAGTAATCCCAACATTTCCTGGCGTGTAGCCAGATGGACTCAGTACAAATGGGATGTACAAAAGCTTTACTCCCCACCTGGGCGGGAGGCTGCCTGAGGCCCATGTAACACCGCCCTGGCAAATGCTGAGTCCTCCCTGGCCTGGACATCCAGGCGGTAGAATCTGGAAAAGGTATGGAGGGAGGACCATGTCGCCGCTTTACAGATTTCCGCAGGCGATAGCATCCTGGATTCCGCCCAGGATGCCGCTTGAGCTCGGGTAGAATGAGTCTTGACATGTAGAGGCGGGGTTTTTCCAGCCTCTACGTAAGCTGCCCGGATAACTTCCTTGATCCAGCGGGCGATGGTGGGCCGAGAGGCCGCTTCACCTTGTTTCTTCCCGCTGTGCAGGACGAACAGATGGTCCGTCTTTCGTAGGTCTTGTGTAAGTTCCAAATATCTGGGCAGCAATCTGCCAATGTCGAGATGGCGCAATAAACGCCCTTCTTCAGATTTCCTCAGCCCCGCCGTGGTAGGCAAGGTTATGGTCTGATTAAGATGAAACCGTGAAACCACCTTAGGTAGAAAGGAGGGAACCGTACGAAGATGGATAGCCTCTGGAGTGATCCTGAGAAATGGATCCCGGCAGGACAATGCTTGTAGCTCTGAGATGCGGCGGGCTGAACATACAGCCAGCAAGAATACCATCTTCAAAGTGAGGGAACGAAGAGACAGGCCCCGAAGGGGTCGAAAGGTGGATCCCACAAGGAAATCCAAAACAAGGTTGAGGTTCCACAAAGGCACAGGCCACTTCAGTGGCGGACGAATATGCTTGACCCCCTGCAGGAAGCGAGAAACATCCTGGTGCTTAGCGATGGTCTTGCCAGCCCTCCTGGGACCATAACAAGACAGCGCAGCCACCTGAACTTTGATGGAGCTGAGGGAGAGACCCTTCTGAAGGCCATCCTGCAGGAAATCCAACACAATAGAGATCGTGGTTGCACGTGGATTGGTGCCATGCGAGTCGCACCAGGCTTCAAATACTCTCCAGATCCTGATGTATGTGAGGGATGTGGAAAACTTGCGAGCTCGGAGGAGGGTATCAATCACGGGCTCCGAGTAACCCCTCTTCTTCAATCTAGCCCTCTCAAGGGCCATACCGTAAGAGAGAATTGAGCCGGATCCTCGTGAAGAATGGGACCTTGATGTAGAAGGTCCCGAAGAGGAGGCAGGGGAAGGGGCTCCCCTGCCAGTAGTCTTCTCATGTCTGCATACCAGGGTCGTCTTGGCCAGTCTGGCGCCACTAGAAGGACTAGGCCCTGGTGCCTCTGAATCCCCGTAAGTAGCGATTGACTGACTTGAGGTCCAGGACGGGCCGAAAGCTACCCCCTTTCTTGGGTACAATGAAATAGATGGAATAATGGCCAGAATTCACTTCCCAGGCAGGTACTGGGATGATGGCTTTCAAGGACATGAGTCTTGCCAGGGTAGCTTCCAATGCTGTCTTCTTGTGTCACTGGGGCGCTTCGGCAGGACCGAGGACTTTCCCACCGGGGGAGCACGTTAATCACCCCGGGAGCTCGCTGGGGGAGGATCCCGTGGGTATCTACCGCAGGAGCGCGGGGCTCTAAGTCGAAGAGACAGGAAAAACGAATCTAGAATGAGAAGAAAAGAGAAAAATTAAAGTGGTCTTGGAAAGCACGCTCAACTAGCGTGCAGGCACTCCAAACTGCTTTGGAGACGGAAATTACTGAATAGCTACGCTTCCTGTGGGGATATATACGCCCCCGTGCTGACGTCAGATCCGTCTCCAACTGCTAGCACGCGGATACTATCCCATTTGTACTGAGTCCATCTGGCTACACGCCAGGAAAAGGGGGATTCTCCATGAAACTAACAACCAGCAGATTAAAAAAAGATTGGAGAAAGTATTTTTTCACTCAGCATACTGTCAAGCTATGAAATCTGTTGCCAGAGGATGTGATAAAGGAGACTAGCATAGTGGGGTTTAAAAGAGGTTTGGGCAAGGTCCTGAAGAAAAGTCCATAACATATTATTAAACAGGTAGACTAAAGATAGATAATCCTATCCCTGGGAGGGAGTTAGAGGAATTAGACTACTTTATGGGATCTATCAGGTACTTGCCACCTGGATTGACCATTGTCGGTGACAGGGCTTGATGGACCTTGGTCTGACCCAGCATGACAATTCTTATGTTATGTATGGGATGCCCACTCTTTCCTATATTGCATCCCCAATAACCTGTTCCTGCACCTTAGTCACCAGCGTATCTTCCCAAGATATCAGATCATTGGATTAGAGGGTGACATTCCTTTTTATCCTTGGGGCACACGGTGTGGCTAACAAGCAAGCATTCTTCTTTTGTAATTGCTGCTATAAGAAGTCACCAAGCAGCAACACCTGTGGCACCAGCCCTGTTCCTTCTAGAAAACCATGTAACTTCTCCAGGATACTGACTATGGGGATGACTTTGCCTAGGGAGGCTCTTATAGAAATGAGATCCTCTGTGGCATCCTTGAAGGACTTTAGGACTTTTACTATCTGTGTGAGGTTAACCAACGATTTCTCAGGGGATGACCCACATCTATGTCAGTTCTCCACACAATTTATGAAGGGTTGTTGGTTGCTCCACTAACCTCTGCAACATTAGATAGATGGAGTCCATCTGGTTTAACATCCTGAATAAGCTGGTGCAGAGGAGCCCCCACTGCTTCCTGCTTCTCCCACAGCTGCTGCCCACCCTTCACATTCTGGTGAAAATGCCCTGCTGTTCTCATGCATCTCTTTATCTTCAGGAAAAACTGCCACATTCCTTGGCCTACAGCCCCAGGGCATTTCTTACTGTCAGGTACAGCAAGTGTGTACAGCAATAGATCTTCTCATAGCTCCCATCAAGCATTACATTTTTCATGTTAGTAACCACTACCTGTACACAATGATGTGAGTGGTGGCATTAAAATGAGAAATGTGAAAACCAAATGAAAATGAAGAAAGGAACAAATAAACATGCCAGATTTTTAAATCATCTCTTAAATCAAGGATGATTATATTCTAGAAAAAGCTTTAACTGCATAGTTGCAATAGCAGACTGCAAAACTTACTATCAAAGGAGAAGTACATAGGGATGGTAACTTTAAAATGAGCACGTGGGTGCCCATACATACAAAGGAATGTTAAAATGTGTGCGCAATTGCATGCATATGATTGAAAATACACCTACCATGCATATGTATGCTCCTAATTTTAAGCGGTTACTTGACCAAACGTAATTTGCGTATCTTTCTTAGAAATTTGACGGCTTTTGCAAATGTAGGGGGAGGATCCAAGATAGCTGACCAATAGACTGCGGCATGTGGATTCCTCTCGGGCAGTTATCTTTATATTTATTCCTTTGGCTTTTTCTTCGATGGGCAGGAAGAGGATGGTGCCTTTCCCCATGGTCCCTCCAACGTACTCTTCGGTGAGCCAGATGGACGCCCACGTCGTGCCCAGCAGCCCAATGCCGGGGATCCAGCCACTGGAGAGTGTGGGAGGGGAATTTGAGCTCCCCTCTCTCCCTGGTTCTCTTTCATCGTTGAGCCCGGCAGAGGGAACACCGCCTGGTAACCCTGCATCTGCAAGAATCCTCCAGGAGTCAATGGAAATGCCGTCAGATCTGGTTGTGAGTATGCCGATCTCAACAGGGAGTGATGGGGTATTCTTAGCAGCTGCCAGTCCTTTGGTTAATCTATGACAGCCGGGTAAGGATGATTTTCGAGACGGCATATGGGGTAGCACTATAAGAATTGACGAGGAAGTTCCTGGCGAACTTTTACTGCCCTCCTCGCTGCCCCCTGTTCAGAGACCTACTGTGTTCTCCTTGGATGCCATAGTGGAGCTTCAGAGTTCTATTTTACAACAGCTTTCCCCTGTCATGCAGTAATGTAAAGAACTGGACCAAAAAGTCTCTGTTTTGAGTAATACTACTACTGATTTGGGACAACAACTTACTGCTGTACGTGTCCAAGCAAACTCAGTCCAACAAACCCAGCTTCTACTGATGAAGGAAAATGTTAATCTTGTTTTAAAAATTGAAAATTTAGAGAACACTGTAAGGAATAAAAATCTCAGATGAATTAACTTTCCCAAAGTGCCTTTAATATCTCCTAGAGAGATGTTTAAGAGATATTTAATTGAAATATTACAGGTTCCTGAGAACGCAATACCCCCTATTTCTAAGATCTATTATCTACCACCATTTAAAAAGGGTATGGCTGCAACACAGGGAGAAGGAATGGAAACTTTTGAGACCTGTGGAAACTCCCATTGTGGATATCTCCACTTTGCTTGAGACTTCGGACACCGAGTTGTCAGTTTAAGCAACGTTTATTGTATCGTAAATACTCGTAATTACTCATAAATAGTTCCTTATAAGTATAGTATGGCTGTTGTTTAATTAATCGATCATTGTTTTCTTTTAATATAATTCCTTGGGTTGTGAATTGGATCTCCCCCTTTTTTTTGAGGATTTAAATAGGGGATTGAATATGAGATTTTTGTGTTATTTATGGTGGTGATCTATTTTCTTTCAATGTCTTGTTTTCTATCAAGATGTGCATCTTGTTTAAATTGAAAATGCATAAAAAAAAAATTAAAGAAAAAATTAAAAGAAAAAAAAAAGAAATTTGACAGCTTTAACATTTGCAGGAAAGGGGATTTTAAAACATGCTCACATGAAGGACATTCCCAGTTTTATCAATTAGTCCACTAGTTTGCCTAGTCTATCTCAAGGTCATCCAGAACCCTCTGATTCATCAGCCTATGCTCCCCCCAGTTTACCCAGATCCCAGTGGTTTTAGTATTAAAAAGAGATTTCTTTAGACTTACACCTCATCAAGAGCAAAAGTAAATATAAGTGGCTAACAGCCTGCCACACACTGTGGCTACCAGATCTAAAATATGGATTTACATGCATTACTGTTGGGCCTGCCCTAGAATGCTGCCAAACCCCATCTAACTCTGCCCCTTTTTCCCCACTCATTTGGTTACTCACACGTGTGCATATATGCACGTAATTGGGTCATTTTAAAATATAAGCCACTTGCGCTCTGTGTATATGGGCCTTTTAACAGGAGTAACTCTTTTAAAATTCACCCCTAAGTGGACAACCAGATTCCTATTGGACTAAGCAGTTATTGAGACTCTGAAAATAGATTTTGACCTATAAGGACTGATACTTTCAGTTGTTTCATACTTTTTTTGTTATCTTGTATGTATATTTTTTGTGTTTGTCTGTTGTGCACAATTTTAATATAAGATTACATAAGTTTACCTCGATGCAGGCAATCTGCTGATATCTTATTTGCCATAATTTACTATTTCTTATTAAAACATTTGAAAAATGTATATCTATATTGAAATCATTTTAAAGAGATGATTTAACAATCTGGTATATTTATTTGTTCATTTACATTTCTCCTTTTCTGGTCACCACTCATATCATGTTATTCCTATGTGGTTGGCTAGCCTCTCTACCTCTCTGGCCTAGCTGCCATCCCGTCCATCATCCTCCTTATTGCCACTAAGATATGAATCGAGGCATGGTTCTAGACCATCATCTGGGTGGGCAACAGAGCTCACCTGTATGCTGCTGGTCTGCCTTGCCTCATCCAGCTGCCATCTATGTGCCGTCAGGGAGAGGTAGACATGCAAAGCATTCTGACTGGTTCTGATGTCACTTGTGAAACAGATGGTATTCCCCTCAACCATGGCCTGCATGAACTTAGTGTACAGGGTGGGGATAACCTGCCTACTGAATGATGTCCTGGAGAGCACTTTGTAATTTTGGGAAAAGAGATGCAGCAGACATTTAATCCAATATTCTCCACTATCTGCAGGTGCTGGTCATCCAGGGCAATCATTACCCTGGTGTACCGTGTCACCACTTTTGATGCTACCTAGTCCGAGAAAGAGATGGGGTAACAAACCCCATCTGCTCCATGGTGCCTTGCTGCTGATGTGGGGGGTGGAGACTCCCTGTCTGCCACCTCACTAGGGAAAGGGGCCAAGAGATTGACTTTGGAGTTGGACTTCCCCTTTTCTCTGGCTTTCCTGCTGCTTTGAGTGGAAGATGATGTCCTCAGACTAGTACTGATGGCCTTCCTTGAAACCAAGATTAATGGATGATTTTGCACATGATGCTTGCTGGCATGCCATTGTTTTAAGGTGGCCCACCACCTTTCCTCTACTGATGCCCTTCTGACAAGGAATGTATTCTGCAAAACTCAGATCTTCCAGAACTATAAAGGGATCTCCTCTCCCTCTCTGGATCATTGGCATTGGGGATGAGGGCAGACCAAAAAGTACAAAGCCAGGTGAATCTCTCATGTCATCCACTACTGCTCTTCTTCAGGGGTGCTCGTGGCCCCAGCAGCATTATTTACTACCTCTTATGCTGATCACTGCATAGCATGCTAGTAACTAGTTTCACCAAATCCTCATCTACTAGCTATTGGATATTCTCTGATTCTAAAAATATATGACATGATTCAAATGAATCAGTAGTTTCTGTATGAAAGATATCTTGTAGACAGTGCTCAGTAGGAAATAGAAGACAGCACTATGCTCTACTAGTGACCCTGATCCCCCACTGCTGATGTCGCCCTTCACCATAGGAACAGTGCAGATGAGAGCAGGCACGGCAGCTGCTGCTCCAGCTGATTTCTGGACCCTGCCTCTCTAGCTGGTTTCTACCTTCTAAAAATACTCTCTTTATCTTAGGTACAGAACTCAAGATGATATGATCAGTGATGCATATGCTGGTCCTAGGTCCCTGTAGTGAAACAGGCTTTCCTCTTCCTCTTCCATTTTTGCCACGTCTGCCCTCTGAAGCCAGTGACATGATGGTATCTTAAACAGATTCCTATTGGTACTGACTATGGCTAGGAGTTTTTAGTATTACAATAGACCCCATACTCAGATACAGTTACTTGGCACACTGTACACAAAGGTTGAGACAGCTAGTGTTGCAATATAGTCACCCAGTAATGTGAACACAGTATACACAGATGATACTGCAGACAGTCACTTTAAAAGAAAGCATACATACAGAGCTGTATGCTTATTGCCTAAGTGACAACACAATACACAAAGGCTAACAGAGAATGGCTGCTACTAGATTTGATATATATTCTGCATTTCAGGCACTTCAAAGTGGATTACATTCAGGCACTGTAGTATTTCCCTGTCCCCACAAAAAAAAACAACCCAGAATCTCAAGTGTGCTGCAGTCAGGCCATATCTGGTCTGGGTAAAGAATTCTAATTCCTGTTAATGTAACCCTGTGATATGGTGACAAAAGGTAACAGACTGCCTTTTTGTCCTATCAAAATGTTTCTATAAACTTTTCATTTCATTCTTAGTAAGAACTCTAGAAAATTTCTCCTTTCTCTCTGAAATCCAAGAGAGAGATATCTAGAATACAGTGACTCATCTAGCATTCCTTTCAGTCTTAGGTTAAAAGAATGAGGATGCCACATTGGAATAGACTGGATGAAAATGTGCTTCATTTTTTTTTTTATTGCTCCTGCTCCTTTCTTGTCCCTGCCCATCCTGGCTCTGCTGTCTAGCTTCAAGAAAAATAATCTTCAGTTTTGATTGCCCACAGACTTTAATGGTTCTGAAAATGAATGCAAACAAAAATGTTTACAATTTTTGAAGGGCTGGACCATTTGTTTCATTTGAAACAAAACCAAAATGACTTCAATGAATGTTGCTTTATGCATTTGTTTCAAATGATTGCACATCCTCTTCAGTTTATCCACTTGGTCTAATTTCTTTTTTTATTTAGCATTATTTTATTTTACATATTTTGAATATTGTAGAAACAGAATTAACACATAATTATAACAGTAGATAGCAAAGGCTACTATTCTTTCTACATTCTTTTTAAGTTCATTTCATCAGTGTAAAGTGCCTATTGCTAGGAGGTATCAACATTCCTACAAAATTTCAGTCATATTAATCAGGAAAGGAGACCTTTATAAATGTAATGAGTGCAAGCCCATCTGTGATTTTATAGGGGAACCAGACTATAAAACACAAGGCGGCCCCTAAAATGCATAGCTTATCCAACCAAACTTAGTTGTGTAAGTTATTCTGGATATTCAGTGGGATAAATATCCTACTGAATATCTCTGAATAAAGTTATCTGGATAAGCCTAGCCAGATAACTTTGAAACCTAACCTGATCTCTTTGAATAATACAAAGTTATCTAGGTAGATTTACTTGGATAACTTTAACTGATCTAGCAATATTCAAAGAATATGCTGACAGATAAAAAATAAATAAATAAAAAGCTTCAGAGCGGGCCTAGCTGGACACCCCTCTCCCCAAGTGAAAATAATACCAGCCCTGCCAGTTGATCCCTTCAGCCCCCCCTACCTCCTAGCACCCCCCAAATGTTGCAGACCTATAGGCTCAAAATGCCTCCCTGCCCCTTTCCCTCTAAAAGTGCAAACATACAGTAAGCCAAAGTTGCCCCCAAAAGAACACCCTTCCCCTTCCTCCCATCCCAGCCATGCCCACGTTAACCCTCCTACTCTACCTGCATTACAATCTAAAGGGGTCATTTACTAGGCTGAATATTTTCTCCAGGGAAAGGGGGGATACTGTGGGGCTTTGAATTGTGATATTTATTACCACAATTTAGTGGACCCCTGTGGTATTTTCCCTGGCAGTAAAATACCACTCGAAAAAATACCACGGGTTATCAGGTTCCCAAATGCTGAGTGATGGTGGCCCCTTATCCCGAGGCCTCCATCTTAATAAAGGGCCTAAGCAGCTAGAAGGTCATCCCCCACTGAAATACCCTGTTTCACCCCTCTGCATCTTTCTGTTCTGGGTTTAGACCGTGCACACTGGCATTCTGCCCAGAGGCTCTGATCTAGCGGGCTAATCTCATTGAGATCTACACTGGGGGCTACCTGAGGGGCTTATTCCTGCGTGCACACAATTTACCCGATATACACACACACAATTACTGGGATTATACTTGGGGGCTTGAACCCAAGAGCTTATTTCCTACACAAATAGCCACACACAAATTTGATTATTTATTTTTTTATTTTTATTTTTGAAACTTTTAATATACCGACATTCATAGGACATATCACGCCGGTTTACAAAAAACTGAAGCAGGCAGAAAATACAAAAAACAGGGAGGGGATAGGGGGAGCAGGTAAGAAAGGGAGAGAGAGGGGCAGGGCAAGAACAGCGAGAAAGGATAGGGCAGGTAGCGAGAGAGTAGCAAAACAATAATTTAGCAATATAAGAAGAAACATAACTGTAACTGGGTTCTAAACTATAAAATACGACGGGGTACTTGAATACATTAAATCAATAGAAGAATTACTTGTTTGGGTTATAACTTTATCAAGGCTGCAAATTTTTTGGGAAGGTGGGCAGGGGAGCAGAGGGGAGAGAAAGGAAGGGTAGAGGTGGGAGGGTGTGGGCTGGGGGGAGAGGGAGGGGGGAGAGGGTGGGTGGGAGGGAACGGTGGCGGGAAAGTAGGGAGTGGGCTAAGTATGGTTGGTATCAGGGTAGGCTTGCCTGAACAGCCAAGTCTTGATGCCTTTTTTGAAGGTATGTAAGGAGGGCTCCAGTCGTAGGTGATAGGGAAGTGAATTCCAGAGGGTGGGGCCGGCTATGGTAAATGCTCTTTCTCTGGTATTGGAGAGGTGTGCAGTTTTGAGGAGTGGGGTACGCAAGGTGCCTGCGAGGGCATTTCTGGTGGGACGATTGGAGGTACGGAAATGTGGCATGTCTTTAAGCCAGGCGGAATTGTTTTTATGTAGGGCGTTGTGCAGGATGGTGAGGGTTTTATATTTGATACGGTATGGGATAGGTAGCCAGTGCAGGTCCTTAAGTATAGGGGTTATGTGTTCAGTCTTACTGGTATTAGTGGTAATTCTTGCCATCGCATTCTGAAGGATTTGTAGGGGTTTGATAGTAGATGCAGGGAGGCCTAGCAGAAGGGAGTTGCAGTAATCTAGTTTGGAAAGGATTGTAGACTGTAGGACTAAGTGGACATCATGGGTATGGAGGAGAGGTTTCAGTTTTTTAAGAATGTGGAGTTTGTAGAAACCTCCTTTAATTAGGGATTTGATGTGTGGCTTAAAATTAAGGTGTTGATCAAGTAGGATTCCTAGGTCTCTTACAGTGGGTGTAGTAGAGAGGGTTATAGTGGGTGTAGATGCGTGGGTTATAGTGGGGGTGGGAGCAGTGGGGCGGGGGGTGTACTCTGGTTGATTGGAAACTACGAGGATTTCAGTTTTATCTGCATTGAGTGCCAGGTGGAGGTTGGCCAATAGGGAGTTGATGGAGGAGAGGCAGGATTCCCAGTATTGTAGGGAGGCCTTGAGTGTTGTTTGAATGGGGATGAGGATTTGGACATCGTCAGCATAGAGGAAGAAAGTCAGCCCTAGGTCGGAGAGAAGATGGCAGAGGGGGAGAAGATAGATATTGAAAAGTGTGGAGGATAGGGAGGATCCTTGGGGAATGCCTTGTGTGAGTAGGATATGTGAAGAGGTACATTTATCGATTTCTACAAAGTATTCTCTGTGGTTAAGATAAGAGGAGAACCAGGATAGAGCAGTGCCAGTGATACCTATTTCTGCCAGCCTGGAAAGCAGGATTTGGTGGTTAACAGTGTCAAAGGCGGCAGAGATGTCTAGGATGGCCAGGAGGTATGATTTCCCTTGGTCCATGCCAATGAGGATGGTGTCAGAGATAGCAAGGAGGAGATTTTCGGTATTACGACCTTTACGGAAGCCGAATTGTGAGGGGTGTAGGATATTGTGGTCCTCGAGGAAGTCAGTGAGTTGGATGTTGACTACCTTCTCGAGGATCTTGGAGATGAGAGGTAGGTTGGATATAGGTCTGTAGTTTGCAGGGGTCATGGGATCAAGGAAGGGTTTTTTTAGGAGGGGTTTCACTACAGCTAGTTTGAGTGGGTCTGGGACTTTGCCCGAGGTTAGTGAGCAGTTAATTATGTTTTCTATGGGTTTAGCAATGGTAGAGGGTATGGAGAGGAGGATTTTTGAGGGGATTGAGTCTGCTATGTGAGAGGCCGGTCTCATCTTTTTTAGGATAGATTCTATCTCTAGGGTGGATGTGTGTTCTAGGGACTCAAGGAGGAACCTGGTATTATTGGAGAGGGGGGGGGGGAGGGGTGGAGGAGGGCTTGGAGGGGAAGCGTTGAAGGATGCTGTTGATTTTGCTCTGGAAATATGTTGCGATTTCTTCACATTTTATGTTGGTGTTTCCTCCGTGGGAGGTGGGGGTAGGGGATTTGGTAAGCTCAGCAACATAGGAGAAAAGGGCATTGGGGTTGAATTGGTAGCCATGGATTCTGGAGGAATAGAAATCACGTTTGGCTTGGAGGGTGGCTTGGCGGTAGTTATGCAGGGTCTGTTTGTATATTGCTTTATGAGCAGGAGAGGGTTGTCTACGCCAGATGCGTTCCTTGGATCTGAGGTCTTTCTTTACCTTCTTTAATTGGTTGGTATACCAGGGTTGTTTTTCTCTCGATAAGAGGGGGATTTCTTTGTGTACAATTGGGCAGAGTTCATCAGCTATAGTGGTAGTAATGTTATTCCATGATTGTAAGGCTGAGTCCGGATTGGAGAGGTCGAGGTTCTTAGTTGCGTTTTCAAGCGCAAGGGCAAGTTCCTCTGAGGGGCATGTTTTACGAAAGGATATGGTTTTGTTCTGTGTTTGTGATATGTTGGTAGTGATGCTGGTAGTGATTTCTCCTTATACACAAACATTTAGTGTATAAGGAGAAATAACAGCTAGAGAGAGAGTGAGAGCATGCACTGGATGTGATTATCACAGGCTGATCCTTTGTAAGATATATATATATATATATCTTACATGTTTCCACTAAATGTTTGGGAAAAGCAGCGATGTTCCCTCCCTCTGAGTTCTTATCAGTTTCAGACACAACTGTGTGGCCTTCAGTCTCTCAGGCTTTAGTTTAAGTTAATTGCTTGCTTTCTCATCATAGACCTACTGGAATAACTAAAATAAACAAACTCTTGCCTGCTCGTAAGCATTTCACAGTGTAAAATAGTAAATATGAGTTCACTCAGAGGTTGGCCTGTAGCCTTCAAACTAGTCTATGTCTGGATGAGAACTCTGAATCCACACAGCCCAACCTCCACACACATCCTTTGCCAAAGTAGCAAAAAATGACTCTAATACCTTCCCAACATTGCCGCTTTGATAAAGTTGGCCTCTTTTGGCCTCCAGCTTTTCCTCCATACCATCCACAGGGAGGTCCTCTGGTATCAGTATTGAGATCCAGTCAAAATTCTGCCCCAAGTTTTGACTAGTGGTTGTTTTTGAGGCTCTCTGCTGCCTCAGACAACTGAGAGAACCTGCTGTGCCTGGGACTAAGAGGATGTAGAAAAATTCCTTAGCTCCATATTTGGGTACCTCCTGACTGAGGAGGGTGAGTCTGGAATGGCTGTGGACAGCTGCTGAAACACCATACAGTGCTCTCTGATCTGTGCCACTGCTTACTCGAGCCTATCCTCAGAGAGATTCTCTTTAGTGCATGGCACGTCAGTGAGTCTTTATCTGGACCTCAGGTCAGAGGCCCATAGCCAGGTGAGTCTGTGGGCACCAATCCCCATGGCCCAGACTCTTATTGCAATTTTAAAATCATTAACCTGTAACTATACTACGTTCAATTTGTACTTTGTTCTATTGTTCTATGTAAAGCCCCCCCCCCCCATTCTTTTGGGCATTTCACTGTTTTATGTAAACCGGAGTGATTTGTATTTCATACAAGAACCTCGGTATATAAAAAATTAAAAATAAATAAATTAAATGTTGACCTGACCATGTGTTTTCTGCATTCTATGTCCTTGCCCACCAGTGACTGAAAGTTGTCACGCTGCTTCTGAGAAAGTTGCTCTGCCACCACTTGCATCTGTTTCAGCAAATCCCACATGTATTATTCCATAAATAGTTGTTAAGAAGCTATACAGGCATTAAGCATAGCTCTGAAAATCTTTCCTCCCAAGATCTTCCAAGCATCTAGAATCCTTCCCTGGGGCACTGAGGAGTGCATCCTACTCTCATGACCCTCTTGAGAGTGGATTCAACTACAAATCCAGGAGTCTTTTGGATGAGATATATTGTATCTGCCTTCTTATTAAGGGAAGCCATAGTTATGGGGTTCTCCCACATCCTTATCTGTACCTCCTGAAGGATCTCATGTATTGGGACTGCTGCAATCTCCTTAGGAGGCTCCATGAACTGCAAGGATGTCCAGTATTTTGTTTCTGGTCTCATCTTTCTTCTGCAAAGAAAATGGAATGGCTTCTACCACTCTCTGTATAAAGTCAGTGAAGGAGATGTATTCCGGTGGAAACTTCCTCCTTTTGGGTGGAGGAGAGGGACAGAGGGGAGAGGGGTGTATATTCTTCCCCTTCAGAGGTATCTCCAAATCTATAACCATACCTCCAAGAGTACTCAGAATATGAACCCGACTGGTATGCTGAGAGCGAGGGCCCAAATTTTGCCTGGCCAGCAGACAGGATCTCAGATGGGGAGAACTTATCTATTGGGACCTGGAACCCAAGGAATGACTTTGCCTCGGGGAAACTTCTCCCCATCCAGATGGACTACAGATGACCATCGGTGCAGCAGACAATGTCAATTTCTCTCTGGACCAGCAGCACCAATGTTGGTGCAAAGCTACTGAGAAGCTGTGGGGACTTTAGCTGCAGCTGGACATCAGTTTGCATTGTCAATGATGCTCCACATTGCCTTGCCCAAGGCCTGTGCTGGACCTTTCTGTCCATTTCCTCCTCAAAGACTTCCAATGCTAACACCTGCTGGAGGCAGGAAGAGAAGCTATGTCTTCCTGGGAAGTCAGAGGTGCATCAATGGCAGCCATCTGGACTCCTGGAGACTGTTGTAATTCCAGAGAATGCATGGAGGATGAGTTCTCCTCTTCACAAGAATGTCTTGAGGGTTTCAAGGCTGCAAACAGAATGTCCCTGTCTTGGAACCTTCGCTCCTCAAACACCGGACTCCTACAAACATCATCCCCGAAAGCCACACGCAGGTTATCAACAAGGGAGCGTGCACTATCACTTGCTGGCCCTACCCTATGGAACAAACTCCCTATTGAACTAAGAACAGATCAGACAACTCAATCTTTCAAGAAAAACTTTAAAACTTAGCTATTTCACAAAGCCTTTGCAGCAATAACATGACCTAACCTCAGACCTCACCCTCTCCCCATTCCTCCATTTAAAAAAAAAAAAGACATCACCACTAGATCATTAGTTAACCTCTACCTCCATTTTCCACCCCTCCCCTATATTCCTCCCCTCCTCTATACTCTACCCCCGCAATCCATCACCTACCTCCCTGTAATCTCCACCCTCTGAAGCCCAACTGCTAATCGGTCACAGTTCCTACATTGTAACAAACAAGAGAAGTCCCTGAGATTGCCTCCTCCCATATTCCATGTATACCGAATTGATATATAATATATATACCCATGGTAATTAACTTAAACATCATTCAATTATAGATGTTACCTTGTACTACATAATAACCACACCTTGACTGTTTAACTTTTTATCTATTTACTGTTATAACGTTCCCATTATTAGACTTCTGTTATAAACGTTCCCTGTATTAGACAAGGGAAACACCTGGTTTCCGGCACCATCCAGTTGTTTGTAAATTGATGTGATATGTAAAATCGAACATCGGTATATAAAAATAAATAAATAAATAAATATGTTTGTTTTTTTGCCTTCACCCGATGCTCAGCATTGAAATTCCTTGATGCAGGAACTGAAGAGAATAAACTCTCTGCATTCTTTGGGTGGAAAGAGACAGACGATCTATTTCCACAGTCCTTCCTGATGCTTGATGTTGAGGGGGATCTGATGTCCTTCCTATGTCAATGCATTCCCAGTATCGGGTGCAGCTCATGAGTCCACTGGTGTCAATGCCTCCAATGTTGATTCTGATGGACCAGCCTTATGGTGCCCAAAATACTATTCCATGAACTCCAACTGGCATCATAATCCCTTGATGTCGTAATTGTGCAACGACAGCAATTATCATGCATAGTCTCCAGGCACAGGAAAAATCTATCATGGGGATCCGAGATGGACACGACTCTGTCACACTGGGGGCACCATTTGAAGCTGCTGGTAGGCTTGTCCATGACTGGACAAAAAAGTAAAGAGGCTAAATAAAAAAAACAATGCCTGTGAGCAGTTGGTACACTGCCTGGCATGAAAAACAAAAAAACTTAAAAACAGACTCCAAAAACTACTTAAGGGGGCTGTTGTCATCTTGAGTCTGTGCAGGATACTTATAAATACTAGTGGGTATGGCAGTACTGACTGGGTAAATGTAACATCAGGACATGCTAGAGATAAAGCTCCTGGATGGAATAAATGACAGCTTCATGGAGAAACTGGTTCAGGAACCAACAAAAGAGGGAGCTATTTTAGATTTCATTCTTAGTGGAATGCAGGATTTGGTGAGAGAGGTAACGGTGGTGGGGCCACTTGGCAATAGTGATCGTAACATGATCAGATTTAAACTAATAACTGGAAGGGGGACAATAAATAAATCTACAGCTCTAACACTACATTTTCAAAAGGGAAACTTTGATAAAATGAGGAAAATAGTCAGAAAAAAACTGAAAGGTGCAGCTGCAAAGGTTAAAAGTGTTCAACAGGCTTGGACATTGTTTAAAAATACAATCCTAGATGTGCAGTCCAGATGTATTCCATGCATTAAGAAAGATGGAAGGAAGGTAAAATGATTACTGGCATGGTTAAAAGGTGAGGGGAAAGAGGCTATTTTAGCCAAAAAAACATCCTTCAAAAATTGGAAGAAGGATCCATCTGAAGAAAATAGGAAAAAGCATAAGCATTGTCAAGTTAAGTGTAAAACATTGATAAGACAGGCTAAGAGAGGATTTGAAATGAAGTTGGCTGTAGAGGCAAAAACTCATAATAAAAACTTTTTAAAATATATATGAAGCAAGAAACCTGTGAGGGAGTCAGATGGACCATTAGATGACTGAGGGGTTAAAGGGGCTCTTAGGGAAGATAAGACCATTGCAGAGAGACTAAATTAATTCTTTGCTTCTGAGAACTTACAGGTATAGCCAAAATGTTTATTCCCATTTCATGATCACTGTAATTTTCACTGGAGATGGCAGCAGTTGATTCCACTGGGTACAAAGACCCAACTAGAGGTAGCGAATGTGTAGACGGGTCAGCGAAACCACATGGATGGCTGCTGCCATATGACCACGAAATATTAGAAGCTATCTGGCAAATGAACATGAAGAAGAGAGGTTGTGGATGAGCAACGTCAAGGTGTTCACTCAGTTGGAAGAACATAAGATATGCCATACTGGGTCAGACCAAGGGTTCATCAAGCTCAGTATCCTGTTTCCATAGTGGCCAATCCAAGTCACAAGTACCTGGCAATTACCCAAACATTAGATAGATCACAAATTAGTATTGCTTATTAATTACCGTCATAGCAGTTTATGGATTTATCATCTAGGAACTTATCCCAACTTTTTTTAAACCCAGTTTCACTAACTGCTATAACCACATCCTCTGGCAATGAATTCCAGAGCTTAACTATGCGTTGAGTTTTAAATGAGCTACTTGCTAAATTCATGGAGTGAAAGGCAGGAACGCTGTTTTATCCAAGTCCCAATGAATTTGAATCTCTGAGTTGACACTATGCTTGATTTCTCAAAGTTGTAGAAGAGCTATGGCCGAGTTCAGAGAATGAAGCACTTTATCCTTTGAGCTCACTGTGATAAGCCAATCATCCAGGTACGGGAAAACTTGTAATCTCTGGTGATGGAGATGAGCTGTCACTACCGCAATGCATTTCTTAAAGACCATTGAGGCTGATAAAGAGGCCAAACGGGAATACTCTGTAATGGCAGTGGGAAGTATCCACTTGGAAGCGGAGGTAGCACCATTGTGACGGGTGGATGAGTGAGTGCATGCATCCTTTAGATCCAAGACACACCTCCAGTTGTTCTTCTGTATATATGCTAGGAACATGCTGAGGGATTTCATTTGGAATTTCTCTTGGAATATATATGGGCTGCAGCCACCCATTTTCTTGGAGATAAGGACCTATCGGGAGTAGAAATATATTGCAAGCTAAGATGCTGGGATTGGCTCTATCATGCATTGAAAAAGCGATTTTAATCAAAGCTGTGGTAAATGAGATGGATCCAGATGGAGTGCTGAATAATACGGGAGGGATGGAGGCTGGGAGAAATGCAACTGGTATTCAGACTGCACAATCTGGAAGACCCAAGGGTCCTTGGTGACCTGATTTCGTTTCTCCACAAAATGTTGGATTCTCCCCCCAATCTGAAGAGTCAGAAATGGATTGCTTGGAGGGATTAAAAACCAGGCCCCAGTTTAGACTGTGCCTGTTGTGTAAGTTTATGCTGACGGTAATCTCTTTGTTGAGGCCTGGCCAAAAATGGCTGTTGATGCTGGGCTGGAAGAGGCAATAGATGGGACTGTTGAAAAGGTCGGTAAGGCTGCCTGTGGAAGTTTGGTTGTTTGTATGGGTAGAAGTGATGTTGCACTGCTGAGGGCTGTTCAGGAGCAGTCGAGAGCAACTGCATTACAACATTCTGGTCCCTTATCTGAATGACTGTTTCAATGAACTTTTCGCTGAAAAGTCTGTCCCCTAAACATAGGAGGCCAAACAGTTTTTCATAGATGTCCTTGTGGATGCTACTTGCTTGAACCCATGCTGTATGTCTAGCCCCATAGAGGTGGAGGAGATACGTGCAAAGGAATCAAATGATACTGATCAAAGTAGATGGCAGATGCCCTGTTCCGCATCCAGGAGTGGTTGCAGATAGTAACTGCCTTGCACTATGGCAAGTAAGAAGGCTTCAACTTTAGAATGCAGTCATGAATATATTGCACCATGCAGAATTGATGGATGGTAATGTAAGTAGATAATCTATGTTAATGGTAATGTAATGTAATGTAATGGTAAATGGTAATGTAAGTAGAAATCTATGTTGTTGTCTCGCTACTCTACTGTTCTTCGTTGATTATTTTATCACTCTCCAGTTGTTATCTTTTAAAATCTTTCTTGTCTTCCATCTTCCAGGTTCTCGCTCCCTGTTTAATGTAACTTTACCTTCTTCTTAAATTGTTAATTTGGTTTCCCCCCTGTTCCATTGTAAACTGGTATGATAAGACCTTCATCTTGAGTATCGGTATAGTAAAAGAATTTAAATAAATAAATAAATAAATAGATAGCATTGCACTGTGAAAAATCTTTTTGCTGAAGTTATCTAAAAGTCTATGGTCTTTTCCAGGAGGAGAATTTGAGTGAATCCATGTCTTCTTTACTTTTTTCATAGCAGATTCAACTACTACAGATTGGTGAGTCAGCCAGACAACACCAAAGCCCGTGAGTGCTAGACTCTGAATTTGAGGTCTAGCTTTCTAGCTATAGGAGTGACCAAAATGGGTCACATTCTCAACTGTACAATACTGAGAATATTGTGAACTGGAAGGGCAGCTGGTTTGGCTGGTGTGTCCAATATTTGAAGAAGCCCAAGGAGCTCACAGTGGGGATCTTTTTCCTTGCTGACATGGATCCACAGCGCTGTACCCATCTTTTCCACAAACTTAAAATAGGCAAGATCCTCTCTGGTGGTGAGGTGTAGTCCAGAGGATCCGGAAGAGGATTGGAGGATATGCCGGTAGAGTTTTCATTGAAGCCTAAAGGCCTTGGTTGCTCACCCCGGACTCCAATGATGAAGAGGGCAAAACAGAAGGAGCCTTTGGTTGACTCAGAGGAGCAGCCTGGTTTAATACCTCTGACCTGCTAGAATCCACTGCAATGGATAATTAACACCTAAGCAAGGTGATATTAGGTCTCCAGTCTGTGGTATTGCCATAGCAATAGTAGAAAGGAGAAGCTGGAATGTTCCTTCCATTGCCTTGGTCAGACAGGTAAAGAAACTCCTTACCAAGCCTGTGTGATTTGGTCAAGCATCAAGCATCTGGTGTGTCCTCTGGCCTGGCTTAAGTGGTGGACATCCTCTTCTGAGACCAGGATATACTCCTGCATGAGAACAGGTGGCCTGTTAAAAGTAAACTGTACTATAGGAGTCACTTGTTCTGCAGTCTCCAGGCGAACTCCTTCCACCACAAGTCTAGGCAGGGTGACTGCCTTAATTATTGGCAGTAGCAGGGGCAAACTGACCCCTTCTCCCGCAGATCTTGGATGAGCTGTCTATAGCTGTGTTGACAAAACAGTTTGGTAAATCGATGTCTGAGGTGAATGCATCGATGGCTTTGATGGGATTCAGTGGACACCTTAGATACTTTGGAGTGCTTTGACATGTTTTTAGAGACACGCGTCAGGGAATCCAATACAGATCGACAATACTATATCGGTTGCATCGAAGCTTTGCCATGGGTCCTTGTACTATGCACCGCGAGATCACGTGATATAAGATCCTGACCACTGTGTGACTGCAAGGTTGATGCATCAGTATGTATGGAGGCCCCAGGCTTCTGTGGCATTGGAGTAGCAAGCATTGAGTGCATTGTGTGCTGAGTGCATTGCTGCATCAAATACATCTGTACATCATTTGGTGCGTTGAGAGCATCAGAGATCTATGTATCAAGTGCATCACTGGGTTGTGCGTCAAGTGTCTCAGTGTACCTGTGTCAATGGCATCAGTGGAAGATGTGTTGCTATTGACACCAATGGCACCGATGATGGCCGGATCGATGGTGCAGGTACTGATGCACTCCACTAAGAATGTTGTGTTTCTTCGACATAGGCTGCAATGTCTCCAGTGATTGATGCTGTTCTGTCATTGATGCAGGGCAGCTGGTGGAACTCAACCTGCAGCTTTGGCCTGAGTGGATGGGGGGAGTTGAGGAGCTCCTGCTCAATTCTTTACTCAGTGAGGCAGATAAGGCTGCACTGTGTGATGAGGACCTACTGTGACTCCAGAAAGATGTATGCAGTTCCTCAACACGAAATGCCCTGGACCTCTGCAAGCTTGGGGACATATGTCCACATGCACAGCAGTTCTTCTGGTCATGTTCCAACCCGAGGCATTGAAACATAGAAACATAGAAATGACGGCAGAAGAAGACCAAACGGCCTATCTAGTCTGCCCAGCAAGCTTCACACTTCTTTTTTTTTCTCATACTTATCTGTTTCTCTTGGCTCTTAGTAACCTTTGGTTCTATTTCCCTTCCACCCCCACCATTAATGTAGAGAGCAGTGATGGAGCTGCATCCAAGTGAACTATCAAGCTTCATTAGTTAGGGGGGTAGTAACCGCTGCAATAAGCAAGCTACACCCATACTTATATGTTTACCCAGACTATGTTATTCAGCCCTTATTGGTTATTTTTCTTCTCCCCTGTGCAATCAGTCAGACATATTCTTCCCACAGATACAATTTTGAAACCGCTCACTGTATTTGATTTCTTCTGACAAGGTATGGTGGAAGAGAAAGCCATGCTTCGTCATTATGATGCTATTATTTTCTTATTTTTGTGGCAACACTGTAGAATGCAATTGTGGTACTGTAGAGGCAACGAGGCAAATTATTAAGAAGAAACAGAGAAAAAATATCAAAAAAAGTTTTGAGGATACTCAAAGGCACTCCTGTACAAGCTCAATAGAGCTCAAAGCTCTACTAGTTTGGAGAGACAAGTCTGATCAGTACTGCCGGATGACATTACCCACATGTAATGGCTAATTCAGCCTGCTTATCGAAGGAAAATATTTTATGTAAGTTACTGAATTTTGGAAACGCAAAAGAAATCTATATCTGTATTGGTTGAAATTAATACAATCAAGTTTAAAAAAATATGTACTAAAGTGATTAGAATAACATAACTAACATTTTTTATTCATTTATATACTGTACAATATAACATTTATGTACTGTACAATATAACATCTATAAATTCAAATTACACAAACATACAAATAATCAACAAACAAAATAAAATAATATAAAAATATTATCAGCACAACCCTAATATTGACTCACTCAACTGCCAGTTTAAAAAAGATAAATTACCAACATGAATTAAGACCTAGCAGTTCTGAGCACGATTGTAGTTCTTTATTTAGCACTCACATTTGTAAAACCACTGCTCCCTCAAGCTATGGTCCCAGATATATGACTGAGGTGTTGAATTAAAGCATGGAACAGGTAAATTTGTGAAAAATTAATCATTTTTCCAAAATGTCATATAAGTTGTACCCAGACCTAATAAAGCCTAATTTCTGCAAAGTGCATGCATCCATACTCTGTGCATTTGTGTGGATCCAAATCTCCATCTCTGTCAGAATTCCCTTGTCCTTGAAATGTCCTCAAAATCTGATCTTATAAGCCTTCTTTCCCTTTGGAAAGAAAGCTAAAAATGGACAAAATAGAAAGTAAACATAGTGGACACCAGCTGTTGGGAATTGAATGACATATATGCACAAAACCAATAAAGTCTTCCAGAGCTACTCATAACCTCAGTGTAGATTTGGACTATTACATCAGGATACTAGAGAATTTTTGAGTGGGCCAATGCAGTAGTCTAAGCCCTGGCTTGGGCCACATAAATTAGTGCTGCAGAGCAGCCAGCCACAGCAGGACTGGGTGTGCATACAGTGCACTTCGGGGGAGTGGCGGCAGCAGAAGAGGTTGTGGGGCTGCCGGTAGAACCCAGCCCACCGGTGGCCAAAAATCAGGTGAGGCTGCAGGCAGTGATCCCTTTAACCTGTGCACAACTTCTCCTATGAACACACACAGCTTTCTCCCCCACCCCTCCCTAGTGCAGTAAAGCCAGCCACAGCCTGAAGTGAGGAGAACAGCAGGAGCCACGGTGGATCTCATCCCACTGTGGCCTGAAGAAAAGATGAGGTCATGTAAGTGTGTGACAGTGTATGCGTGAAGCTTGTGTGCATATGTGTATGTGAGAGCTTGTATGTGTGTCTGTATGAGAGAATGTATATGTGTGTATGTGAGAGCCTTGTGCTATGTCTGTGTGGAAGCCTTTATGCATGTGTGCGTTTGACAGCCTGTTTGCATGTGTATGTGTCTGTGTGAGAGCCTGTGTGCATATGTGTGTGCCTGTGAGAGCCTATGAGTTACATATAGGCTCTCACAGGCATGTACACACACACATATAATGTATCAGAGGGAGAGAGAGGAGTGTGTATGACAGCATAGGTATGTATATGAGAGAGGGAGTGTTGAGAAAATGAATGTGTTATTGTGTATATGTGTGTGTGAGAATGAGAGAAGATAACGTTTGTGCAGCCCTACCTCCCCCAATCCAAGACAATCTCAGGGAGACTAGAAATCAAAAAATCCCAAATATGGAGAGCAGATTTTAAAATCTTTTTCCTTTTAATTATTGGGTATAATTTGATGTTTCTGCTGTTTTGAAATATTTTGTGTTTTGGAAATATTAGAACAAATTTATGCAAGTTATTTTTAATTATTAGATGTTCAACGGCCATGTTGACATTTTTTTTTTTTTTATTAGTATGGTTTTAATATTATGAATGTGTTATACTTCTTGAGTCTATTGCTTGATGCATAATTTAATTGTGTGTGTCTGTAGAAGGTGTGGGAGTGAGTGTGTGCAAGCTATAAGGTTTGCCTAGGGTACCTAGTACCCTTCCCTTGACCCTGGATTCTGGGGAGGGGGAGTTTTTAAAAATATAGATGACTGGAGGGAGCTAGGCTTTTTTAAACAGGCCTGGTACAGATACTGAATGAATGAAGGTGGGGCGAGGACAGGGTAGCAGCACAGTAATTGTTCCCACAGGGCAGCAAATAAGCTAGTACCACTCCCGAGTGCAGCAGGCGGAGGGAGTCAGCTAGCAGTGCAGATGTGCAACAAGAGCACGCTCCTTGTCCCTAGAGTTGCTTCTGCTCCCTCTTTTCTTTAAAAGAAGCTCATGCCAAGGAGTGCAAGAGCAACTACGCAGACAAGAAGCATGTTTCCTTGCAATGTTAGTTTGCGGGGTCCCTCTGCCAGCTGCACTGCAGAAGTAACTTCTACAACTTGGGGATCAAATACTAAGAGCTGTCACTCCCGAGCGCATAGCCGAGTGCAAGAAACACAGCACACACAAACTAGGAGACTATGTCACAACTGTTGCTCACTAAGGTATAGATTTTAAAACATGGACGCACCAATTTTATAACATGCACGCGTCGCTGGATGCATATTATAAAATACGATACTCGCGTGTGTGGGGGGAGGGATTTTTTAAAGCACGCAAAGCAACGCGATCGGGCCTTTGCCCAGTTCCCTCCCAGTCCGCTCCAATTAAGGAGCAGACTGGGAGGGAACTCTCCTATAAGCCTACCTACCCTTTCTCCCTTTTCCCCTCTCCTCCCACCCCCGACTCCTAAACTAACCCTACCTACCCAAATTTTTCTTGCTGATGAATTTACCCGCTCCTCTGAGCAGAAGTAAGTTCCACGCGCCGGCTAGCTGCTGGCACAGGGCCTAATGGCAATGTCCCGAACGGCTCCCGCCCAGACCCCACCCCTTTCAAGGAGCCCGGCACTTTTGCTCGTACTGGGGGATACGTGCGTGGCCGGGCCATTTCTTAAATATGCTCGGCCTGACCACGCATGTATCCCCCGGTTTTTACAAGTGCCGGGCTTTTAACAATTGGGCTTAAGACAGTGACTTTCATAGTGGCAAGTGGGCACACATGAACGCACATTCATCGGCCCGCACCCAGGGACATATAGCTATTTTATAACATACGCGCACATATTATAAAATAGTCTGACCGCGTGTATGTGGGCACAATTTAATTGGATGCGTGCCTGTGAGTAAATGCCACTTCTACTGCGTAAGTGGGGGGATTTTAAAAGCCACACGCACGGACGCCATTGGCTGTTTTCCCAGTTTGCCCAGTTAAGGGATAGAACTTCCATACCCCCCTAGTTTAACAGCCCCTATACTTTTGTTTTACTATTTATACGTTATCCATAGCAGAAGTAAAGTTATGCGGCAGGGGACCCCGGTGTGCACCAGTGCAGGTCAGTATTTCTGTGCAAATTTTAAGTTTAAAATCCCAGAATGGCCATGCCCTGCCCGGACCGCGCCCACACCCTGTCCCCTTTTGGAAACAGATTTGTGTGTGCAGCAGCATGTGCACATGTATCCCAGAGGCTTTTGAAATCCGATTGGTGCGTGCCGGCCCAACAAATTCACGCATCCTCTAATTTCGGCATGCGTTGGGCTTTTAAAATTCACCTTTAAGTAATCAGATGTTGCTGCAGCTATCGGATGAGAGAGACAGGTGGAGGAGACAAGTGCCAGGAGGAGGAGGAGGTGACAGAGGACAGAACAGATGGGAAAGAAGAAAGGTTCAAGGAGTGTAGGGTATAAGAAAAAAACTAGAGAAGCAGAAGCAGGGCTGGACAGAGGGGAAGGCCAAGTGACAGGGGTGGCAAGCATTCGGAAGGGGAGTGGAGTAGGAGTGTGGGAGACGGTGGGTAGGGGACAGAATGCTGAAGGAGCAGCCTGGCAGAAACAGATTTCCTCTCATTCGGTTTGAGAAATGAGTCCAGTCCTGCCTCAGTGCCTGTTGGTGCAACTTTATAAACACAATACTTAGTTTTCACTTAATTAGGATAAACTTTCCATGAAGTTCTGCAAATTTCCAATAGTTATTGCTGTTTCATTACAAACCATTTTCAGGCAAAGATTAAAAGAAAGAAGAAGCATTCTTCTTTTCTACTTATACAAAAATAATATAAATTTCTGGTCCACTACTGCTTGTGAGTTTCCAACAATTATGTCCTATTAGGAAGAATTACAACTATCGAGAGTGTTGTTTACTAATATACATAGATTTGATAATTAAGTAAAGAATCAAATTAAACTAGTTCAAGAAATGGATCTCTCCATTAGAACCTGCTAGGTACTTCCAAGTGACCCAGATTGGCCATTGTCAGAGACAGGAATTGTTGGCTTGATGGATCACTGGTCCTACCCAATATGGCACTTATGGTCTTGCATAGTATATAAATGACCTGTAAAATTCAAGGTATTTCTATAATATATGACGACAACAAACTTTAAAAAATTCAATTAAAACAAATAGAAAGAAAACTTGGACTCCAACCAGGTTTGATAAGATATAATCACATGCACATATTTTGAGTTAAAATGCATTAATTTTCAGTATGTACTGTAGCTTATAGTATTATACTTAGAGCTTCACTCTACAAACCTATGCAAGTAAGAAACTATCATTAATGGTATTTATTTGAAGATGTTTGTGAAGAAATTCTAACAGTAAATATTTTCAGACCAGCTAAATAAAGATAATATAACAAAAGTTTAGGGGTAGATTTTAAAAGAAGCGCACATGGCCAACATGTGCGTGCGTGCTACCTGGCGCGCGCAAGGGGGTGCACAATTGCACCTTGCGTGCGCCGAGCCGCACTGCCTTCCCCCGTTCCCTTCCCCCTAAGCCTGACCTTCCCACCCCTTCCCCCTAACCTTTCCCCCCCAGCCCTACTCTAACCCCCCCCATCCTTTGCCTTAACTTTTGCGCCTGCCTCTGGGCAGGCGTAAGTTGTGCGCGCCGGCAGGCAATCCTCCGACACAGCGGCAATGGCTGCTCTGTCAGAGGCCTCTGGCCCCGCCCCCGGACCGCCCGGCACCGCCACACCCTTTTGTAAAGCTCCGGGACTTACATGCTTCCCGGGGCTTTACGCCCGTCGCCGGGCCTTTTTAAAATAGGCCTGGTGTGCGTAACCCTTTTAAAATCTGGCCCTTAATATGTTAATAAGAAGAGCTCCATATTCAGCCGGCTAACTTTAAGACAGCCATATGGCCTGACCAGAGTTAGCTGAACAAATTAACTGGCTAACTCTGAATATTGAAGTTAGCCAGCTAACTTATCCAGCTAACTCAACTCCTCCCTGTTATTCCCATTCCTTGCCCTTGACTAGTCCGGCTAAGTGGTTCCCGCTGATCTAGTCGGATATTCAGCTGTACCACAGAGTCACATAAGTAGTACTTATCCATCCAGCTAAGTGCCATTTGGAATATGGGCCTCACATGTTTATGTAGTCAGTCAAAGGTCTCTTGCTTTTTGGCAAAATAAGACCTCACGAGGACAGAAATATTTTGCAGTGCAGCATTGCAGTAGATAGTTCCAGTTCCATGATTAGTCTTGGAGAAAAATGGATTCTTTGCAATTTGTGATGCATTTTATTAGATTAACATAAGATCAAAACATGATATTAAAGAGTAAGCTTTTGAGATTATATTCTTCAGATATCAGGACAATGTCAGCAGCTTCCTACTGACCACACACACCACTGATCATTTAGGTGGTGGGAAAACTCTGAATAAATAAAAATCAAAATAACCAAAATTATGAAGACACAAAATAAACTGGAAAGGCAGAAAAGGATTTTTGACCATCATATTTAATGGTACATTACTAAACATGACTGTGATTTTTTTTTTTTTAATAAGAATGTCTGTAATTAGAGTAACACGATTCTTTAGTGTTATCCACTGTCTTTTCAAGAAAGACAGAGTGTGGAATTCTAAGACATGGTAAAAGTTGATTGCTATACAATTTCTATCTAACTTTTAATTTAAGTATTTAGACAATGTATTCTGCAAGGAATGTTGTAATATAGAGAACGGAAGAACCACGTATGTCTCCTGAGATCCAGTTAAATATTTACCAATTAAAATTAAAGAGAAAAATTCAGATGACACTAATACAATAGATGATGACAAAATACTAGTGCTATCAAAAAGCACTAGCCACCAGAAATTTAACTGTGGAAAAGTGTTTAGTATAGCAACTTAACACCAGTAGGTTTTCTTGCTTTGCCACAAGGGGCAGCCTTTACCATAATAACAGCAGAAATGTCTTCTGGCAAAATGCTAAGAGCATAATGGAAAAAAGAAATCTCACCACAATCATGTTTCTTTTGAAATTATCGACTGCTGGGAGTTTTAATATAGTCACAGACTAGCATAAAAACAACTCCTATTTTAGCACTCTTTTGTAATTTATTCCTATCATTTATGTACTTTCATAATTAGTAATACGCAGGGATTTTTATGTATTATTACTACTCACAATTTTACTTTATAAAACATTTTGATGTGTGTATATTTTAACCTGACAAGTAACAGTTATTAAATGGATTTATGCAGATATTAATCTTTTGCCAAAGCCATCTTTAGAATGGAGCAGAGCCAATAAGGTAACAAAATACAGGGCTTGAAACCAACAATTAATGTTTGCCAGTTGGGGAATTGTGAAAGATGCGGAGACTGGCACTGAGATGAAGACTGAAATCTGGGGTGGGTCTAGTGAGATCCCACTATTTGCTCAGAAATAACGATAACTCTGACCCCTACATCTGTTTCAAATGTTAAAGTTACAGAATATAAAAATGTCAGCTAAAGCTGGTTAAATATTAAACTTCTCAAGAGAAGAATAGTGCAGATCCTTTTGTCGATAATATCAAGAAAATTAACATTCTAGTCACAGATTTGTATGGAAAAAGTACAGAAAAAAAGAGACAATGCATGTCGGAATGCAAATGCAAAAATTGACAGATAAAATTCAGTAATGACAATCAGACCAACTTCCCTAAAGACCCTCTACATCCTGGTTACTGCCTACTGTATTAAGACTGCCTTTCTCATCACTTAATGCTTATTTTCATCACTTTGCTTAAAATATTGATAATCAATTAGGGCTACGTCTGTTTTGCCACAGAATCTGTGTCACAGTCTATCAGACTGTCAGGGCCAATTCAATCCTCATTCAAAGTTAGTATTTTCTTCATAAATCTGCCTTTGGAGGAGTCATTAGGCACAGAACATAGCCTGAGGTGCAATCACCTATTCTCTTTCATTAGTGGCAGGCAGAGAAGGTAAGGGAGATTATTAGAACTTTGGAATGATCACAAAGCAGCGTGCTGCCTGTCAGATCCCCCCAACATTTAATTCATCTAGCCAACTCACCAGCACTCTTTGCCAACAGTTTTAAATGGACATTATTCATGAACATCTGTGACATGCTGAATATTCTGAACTAGAAATGATGAAAAAGCAATGCCCCTTTTGACTTTAAAATTAATTCTATGGTCAAAACAATTAAGATTATAATACAAGTGTTGTGATGTTATTTTTAGTCACCTTAGATATAGTATGGCCAACAATCCAACATTTTATAAAGCTACCAATTCAGAAATAGTTTAAGAAATCAAAATATCTTTACTGTGTGGCACATGAATCTGTTTTGCCATCTTTAGTAAAAAAATAAATAAAATAAAATAATAATAATAATTCTGCACCATGTCTCTAGAGAAATTATGGCTTCACACACACATATATATTTTTTTCTACATGATTAAATAATTATGTTCATTACCTAGTTTGTTCACGTATCTCAAAGTCTGTTAGATCAGATGACATTTTACTGTACTACAATGCCATATTAAATTATTATGCATTGTACTTATAATAGCCAATAAGTTAAAGGACAAGAACAGATTTCCCAAGTCAAATGCCATACATTAAGCAGTTATAACAAACACTCTCCAGGCTGCATGTGATTTGAAGTGGAAGGATTTGAAGAGATTCAGTGATGCTAAGGTAGAAAATACAGAAATGATAGAAAAGAGGAGCAGCGCAAGCCTGTCTTGCGCTGCAACTATAACATGGGGGGAATCCGCGCGATCTAGCAGGCATAATGGTTACAGGTGGGGGTGGGGAGATAGAGAGGTTAAAGTGGGAAGGTGGAGCACCAATAGGGAGGTTTTCCTGGTGTTCAGGCAGCATTTGAAATCAGCAGCCAGATTGGTGGCGAGTAGGTGACGTAGGCATCCCAACCAGTCAGTTCTACCAGAGTCTGTGGGGTAAGGCGCCTGACTTGTTGTGTGCCCCACACCATAGCGTTTAAAAAAAAAAAAAAAGAAGAAGAAGAAAGAAGAATGAGTATCAGTTAGGTTAAAATGCCGAGAGGAAGAGAGCGTGGAGGCAAACCAATCTCCACCCTGACCATGCTGCCAAAACAAGGGCGGTGAGCGCCGGTCGCGGCTCGCTTCGCCGGGCAGCCGCCTGGGAGCGGTGATCCCTCCCCCCCCCCCCACCTCTCCCCGAGGAAGCCAGCTCCGGAGAAAGGTGCCCGAAGCCCGCGACGACAGAGTTGAGGGAGACCGGAGCAGTCAGCGGGCCCGACGACTGCGGTCACCCGCTTGATCTCTCCCTCAGCGCTTCCGGCAGTGAATTCCCGCCTTCCCCCGCAGTAGGATCAGGAGAAGAAGATATGTCAACATATTTCGATTGCTGGATGGGAGGAGGGGAGATTTAAAAAAAAAGCAGAAGAAGGGGAAGAAGAAGAAAAGTGGCAATAACTCAGGGCCTAAAGTTTCTAAGAATATCGTCAATTGGGTTCAAGGTTTCTTCAGATTAGCAAGCTTGGTCGGGCATTACCAGCCCGGGCAATACGGAGCACTCCTAGCTTACGGTGTTAGCATTCTAGGCATGTTCAAGGATTACGAAGGTTGGGCTTGGCTCAAGTATGATGAAAGGTTCAGGGAAAAAATGGCTGGGAATAGGTTTATGTCTTGGGTTACGCAGGACATCAATTTAGGGTTAACGCAAATGACCAAAAAAGTGCGGGGATTAGCAAGGTAGGCACGGGTGTATCTGCAGGAGCGGCCAGTGGTGCGAGCCCAGCAGGAAGGAATGTAGGCTTGGGTCGCGGAGCGTGGTCCAGTGCAAAACGGAGTGTTGAACAGAGAGTGGTCCCAGGAATTTCTGATGTACGCTGGAGGTTTAACAAAGCCACCTGTTTATTTCCGGAATGCAAGTTCCAGCACACTTGCTCCTCATGCAATGGTGCCCATCCGGTGTCTAAATGCACCCAAGCACAGTCGTCACTCGGGACCAAAGGTGGTAATCAGGCCAAGCGCACATCATAGGGTACAGGGGAATGGGGGGCTGGGTGATCAAGGGGCAGGGTAAGGCATCCGGGGTGGGGGTGACAATTACAGCTTTAGCATAAATAGGAAGCGCAGAGACAGAGGAGTATGACCGGGTGGCGAGAGGGTACAAAGCTTCCAAGGGTACACTTGTAGTGCATTATGAGTATTATGGCAGAGGGGGGGGTATATAGATATATATATATATATATATATATATATATACATATACATATATGTGTGTGTGTGTGTGTGTGTTTTTTTCCAAAAAAAACCAACCCAAAACCTTTTGCAGAATACTAGATTACAGATGTAGCAAAGGATGGCAGTTGTATGATATATGTGACGCAGGGAAGAGGAAGCGGTCAGGAATTTCTATGGTATTGGGTGATTCATTACGCCAATCAGGTCCATCAGCCAAGTGTAACTGGAGTATCAAGGGGCAGGAGAGTTAGGCAGGGGGCGTAATGATACATTGTCTCATTTTAATGGTGTTTTGGCAGAATGCCTCGGGAGTCAGATGCATGATTATGCCGGATTATGCATGACGCAAGGGGCAGATGAGGAATGGATGATGATCCGGAGCTCGGTTGCGCTGGCAACTTGGACGGCTTACATACAAGGAAGCAACTCGGTGTCAGGTTTTCTACATCAATATGGATGGAGAGAGGGAACAGTGCCAGATCATGTCTTGGTCAAGTTCATAACAAGGGCTACAATTAACGGTTATTCTGTGGCCACAGTCCGGTCTCAATTAGCGAGTTTTGCCTTTTTTCAAAAACTGCAAGGGTGGGGAAACCCCTTGAGTAACTTCAGAGTGCGTCGGGTACTCGGGGGTTGGCAGCACAGTTTAGGGAAAAGAGGGGACTTGCGATGGCCCATTCGGTATGAGGACCTGGTAAGAGTGTCAGAACAGTTGCCAAGGGTCTGTTGGTCCAAGTACGAGGTGGTGCAGTTCAATGTAGCATTCTCGTGGGCCATTTTTGGAGCCATGAGAATCAGTGAATTGGTCGCCAAATCGCGTCGCAGTGATCGGGAGCCGGGGCTAACAGTTCGGTGTGTACAAGTTTATGATTCAATGGTGAAGTTGTTTATCTGTAAGTCTAAAATGGACCAGGCAGGGAAGGGTTCTTTTATTAACTTATTCCCGGCAATGAGTGTTCTGGTGTGTCCTGTCCAGCAGGCACAGTATTATGTGGCGAGGTGCCCGGATGCCGACGAATCCTTCCTGGTTCGCAAGGATGGTACCCCATTGACCTGGTTTCAGTTTGCCAGATTGCTGAGTTTTGACTATTAGTGAGGATGGCGGAGATGCGCGGTTCTACAGCTCCCATTCATTTAGGATTGGAGCGGCAACATCCGGGGCAGAAGCTGGTATATCATAGGTCGGGATAAAAGGTATTGGGCATTGGAAGTCCAATGCTTTCAGGTCGTACGTAAGGTATTAAGGTTGAGACGACATGGCAAGCGAAACGGGGGCGGGGGTTGGAGAGAATGCTATTATCATCTATTTTGCATTACAGAACGTTTGGTGGTACGGCGTTTTTGAAGGATGTGCCTGGATTGTGGGCCATTCATACATTCATCGGGCACAAAGAAGAGCGCTGAAGCGTCTGTACGGGGAACACCTGGACCTCAACAGCATGGGTTGGTGTTTGGCATGCTTCAGCAAGAGGGGTATGGGGTGGGATGACCTCTTGCCGTTCCTGTGGGAGAGAATTGACATGTGGGGAGAGCCTAACATCCTGCTTATTCACCTTGGGGATAATGATATTTTTATTTATTTGTTTGTTTTTTGTATGCCGACATTCAGTCATATAATTATAATTATCTAAATCATGCTGGGATCTCATGTGCATGAAGAAAGATCTGTCACAATTATTGATCAGATGGTCACGGGTGCATATTGGGTAGTCGGACATCATAGTTAGATTGAGGAATAAGGATGAGGTAATTTGGCATTCCGGAGTGAAAAAATTAAACAGACAGATGGGAAAATGGATGGGGAGGGAAGGGGGATTTTGGGTTAGGCATACCTGGTCCTGGGACGTAGAAGCGGGCTTGTTCAGTGGGGACGGAGTTCACCTATCAGAAGTAGGGATGGACCTGTTTAATAACTCCCTACAGGAAGGGCGGCTTGAGAAGGAAATTAGGAAGTGGTAGATAGGCTGCAGTGGGGGAACAAGTCAACCTAGGTCGGCTTGTCTGTGGCGGTAAACCTGAGCCCAAGGGGTTTTGGAATGCTGCGGGGAATTGGTGGTAGGGGTGGGGGGGGGGGGGGGTGAGACTCGTTTAGTTGGGGAGCTGCTACACGGGAGGACCGGAGAACTACGGGGCTAAAGTTCCCGGTTTGAGCTTACTCTCGCTGGTTCGAGGTGGAGACGGGAGAGGGGCTGATCTTTACCACTGGGGGAAAGGTGGTTGAGAAAAGGGAGGGAGGAAAGGGAGGAGTGGCAAAGTTGGTTGTGTTTAATATGTTCAAACTGTATGGGCTCAGGTTAGTTAGAAACATAGAAATGACGGCAGAAGAAGACCAAATGGCCCATCCAGTCTGCCCAACAAGCTTCACACTTTTTTTTTCTCATACTTATCTGTTTCTCTTGGCTCTTAGTAACCTTTTGGTTCTATTTCCCTTCCACCCCCACCATTAGTGTAGAAAGCAGAGTTGGAACTGCATCTAAGTGAAATATCTAGCTTAATTAGTTAGGGGTAGTAACTACCGCAATAAGCAAGCTACACCCACGCTTATTTGTTTACCCAGACAATGTAATTCAGTCCTTGTTGGCTGTTGTCTGTATATAGATCCACTTTTCTTCATTCCCCCTGCCGTTGAAGCAGAGAGCTATGCTGGATATGCATGCAGTATCGGTCTTTCTCCCCTGCCGTTGAAGCAGAGAGCTATGCTGGATATGCGTGAAGTATCGGTCTTTCTCTCCTGCTGTTGAAGCAGAGAGTTATGCTGGATGTGCGTGAAGTATCAGTCTTTCTCCCTTGCCGCTGAAGCAGAGAGCTATGCTGGATATGCGTGAAGTATCGGTCTTTCTCCCTTGCCGTTGAAGCAGAGAGCTATGCTGGATATGAATGAAGTATCAGTCTTTCTCCCCTGCCGTTGAAGCAGAGAGCTATGCTGGATATGCGTGAAGTATCGGTCTTTCTCCCTTGCCGTTGAAGCAGAGAGCTATGCTGGATATGAATGAAGTATCAGTCTTTCTCCCCTGCCGTTGAAGCAGAGAGCTATGCTGGATATGCATTGAAAGTGAAGTATCAGGCTTATTTGGTTTGGGGTAGTAACCGCCGTAACAAGCAAGCTACTCCTCACTTTTTTGTGAATGCAAATCATTTTTTCCATATTTCCTCTTGCCGTTGAAGCTTAGAGCAATGTTGGACTCGCATTAACCGTGTGTATGTTTATTGAATAAGGGTATTATCTCCAGGTGGTAGCCGTCATTCCCGTGAGCCACCCACTCTTCATTCATTCAGAGAGAGGTATCTTCAAAGGATACTAATGATGCATTAGAATTAGGGCATCCTGACAGTGAGGTTCCAATAATAAGAAAAGTAGTCCAAGTGCCTGTAACTAAAAACTCTCCTGAGCTAAAAAAAAAACCCCTCTAACTTATCCCTATCAATTAAAAAGCAGAATGAAAATACAAACAACAAGCAAACTTTGAAATGTTTCTATGCTAATGCCAGAAGTTTAAAAAGTAAGATGGGAGAATTAGAATGTATAGCAGTGAATGATGACAGACTTAATAGGCATCTCAGAGACATGGTGGAAGGAGGACAACCAATGGGACAGTGCTATACCAGGGTACAAATTATTTTGCAAAGACAGAGAGGAGCACCCAGGAGGCGGTGTGGCGCTTTATGTCCGGGATGGCATAGAGTCCAACAAGATAAACATCCTGCTTATGACTAAATGCACAATTGAATCTTTATGGGTAGAAATCCCTTGTGTGTTGGGGAAGACTATAGTGATAGGAGTATTCTACCGTCCACCTGGTCAAGATGGTGAGACGGACAGTGAAATGCTAAGAGAAATTAGGGAAGCTAATCAAATTGGTAGTGCGGTAATAATGGGAGACTTCAATTACCCCAATATTGACTGGGTAAATGTATCATCGGGACATGCTAGAGAGATAACATTCCTGGATGGAATAAATGATAACTTTATGGAGCAATTGGTTCAGGAACCGATGAGAGAGGGAGCAATTTTAGATCTAATTCTCAGTGGAGCACAGGACTTGGTGAGAGAGGTAACGGTGGTGGGGCCGTTTGGCAATAGTGATCATAATATGATCAAATTTGAATTAATGACTGGAAGAGGAACAGTATGCAAATCCACGGCTCTCATGCTAAACTTTTAAAAGGGAAACTGATAAAATGAGAAAAATTGTTAGAAAAAAACTGAAAAGAGCAGCTACAAAAGTAAAAAGTGTGCAAGAAGCATCGTCATTGTTAAAAAAAATACCATTCTAGAAGCACAGTCCAGATATATTCCACACATTAAGAAAGGTGGAAAGAAGGCAAAACAATTACTGGCATGGTTAAAAGGGGAGGTGAAAGAAGCTATTTTAGCCAAACGATCTTCATTCAAAAATTGGAAGAAGGATCCAACAGAAGAAAATAGGATAATGCATAAACGTTGGCAAGTTAAATGTAAGACACTGATAAGACAGGCTAAGAGAGAATTTGAAAAGAAGTTGGCCGTAGAGGCAAAAACTCACAGTAAAAACTTTTTAAAATATATCTGAAGCAGAAAGCCTGTGAGGGAGTCAGTTAGACCGTTAGATGATCGAGAGGTTAAAGGGGCACTTAGAGAAGATAAGGCCATTGCGGAAAGATTAAATGATTTCTTTGCTTCGGTGTTTACTGAAGAGGATGTTGGGGAGGTACCTGTACTGGAGAAGGTTTTCATGGGTAATGATTCAGATGGACTGAATCAAATCACGGTGAACCTAGAAGATGTGGTAGACCTGATTGACAAACTGAAGAGTAGTAAATCACCTGGACTGGATGGTATACACCCCAGAGTTCTGAAGGAACTAAAAAATGAAATTTCAGACCTATTAGTAAAAATGTGTAACCTATCATTAAAATCATCCATTGTACCTGAAGACTGGAGGATAGCTAATGTAACCCCAATATTTAAAAAGGGCTCCAGGGGCGATCTGGGAAACTACAGACAGTTAGCCTGACTTCAGTGCCAGGAAAAATAGTGGAAAGTGTTCTAAACAGCAAAATCACAGAACATATAGAAAGACATGGTTTAATGGAACAAAGTCAGCATGGCTTTACCCAGGGCAAGTCTTGTCTCACAAATCTGCTTCACTTTTTTGAAGGAGTTAATAAACATGTGGATAAAGGTGAACCAGTAGATGTAGTATACTTGGATTTTCAGAAGGCGTTTGATAAAGTTCCTCATGAGAGGCTTCTAGGAAAAGTAAAAAGTCATGGGATAGGTGGCGATGTGCTTTTGTGGATTACAAACTGGCTAAAAGACAGGGAACAGAGAGTAGGATTAAATGGACAATTTTCTCAGTGGAAGGGAGTGGGCAGTGGAGTGCCTCAGGGATCTGTATTTGGACCCTTACTTTTTAATATATTTATAAATGATCTGGAAAGAAATACGACGAGTGAGATAATCAAATTTGCAGATGATACAAAATTGTTCAGAGTAGTTAAATCACAAGCAGATTGTGATAAATTGCAGGAAGACCTTGTGAGACTGGAAAATTGGGCATCAAAATGGCAGATGAAATTTAATGTGGATAAGTGCAAGGTGATACATATAGGGAAAAATAACCCATCCTATAGTTACTCAATGTTAGGTTCCATATTAGGTGCTACCACTCAAGAAAGAGATCTGGGCGTCATAGTAGATAACACATTGAAATCATCGGTTCAGTGTGCTGCAGCAGTCAAAAAAGCAAACAGAATGTTGGGAATTATTAGAAAGGTAATGGTGAATAAAACAGAAAATGTCATAATGCCTCTGTATCATTCCACGGTGAGACCGCACCTTGAATACTGTGTACAATTCTGGTCGCCGCATCTCAAAAAAGATATAATTGCGATGGAGAAGGTACAGAGAAGGGCTACCAAAATGATAAGAGGAATGGAACAGCTCCCCTATGAGGAAAGACTAAAGAGGTTAGGACTTTTCAGCTTGGAGAAGAGACGGCTGAGGGGGGATATGATAGAGGTGTTTAAAATCATGAGAGGTCTAGAATGGGTAGATGTGAATCAGTTATTTACTCTTTCAGATAATAGAAAGACTAGGGGGCACTCCATGAAGTTAGAATGTGGCACATTTAAAACTAATCGGAGAAAGTTCTTTTTTACTCAACGTACAATTAAACTCTGGAATTTGTTGCCAGAGGATGTGATTAGTGCAGTTAGTATAGCTGTGTTTAAAAAAGGATTGGATAAGTTCTTGGAGGAGAAGTCCGTTACCTGCTATTAATTAAGTTGACTTAGAAAATAGCCACTGCTATTACTAGCAACGGTAACATGGAATAGACTTAGTTTTTGGGTACTTGCCAGGTTCTTATGGCCTGGATTGGCCACTGTTGGAAACAGGATGCTGGGCTTGATGGACGCTTGGTCTGACCCAGTATGGCATGTTCTTATGTTCTTAACTGAAACGGGATGGTATCCACCATTGTCCTCACAAAACCTGCAAAGGTCAGGTCTTCAGGGGGAGACCTCCTTCACTCCTCTGGAGAAGACGGCTCTGAGGGGAGAACCTCCACATCCTCGGAGGATTCCCTAGTGTCATCCCCCAGGGGTCATACAGGGCATCCTCCTCACTGACATCTGCAGGGGAGGGGGCCCCTAGGTGCTTGGCATTCGTCCAGCGGCCTAGGCACTGGTAAAGCTAGTCAGGGGGCCGTTGGCCATTGTGTTCCCACTGGCCTTTATGGAGCTTCCTCCTCGGAGGAAGCGGCGATGAGCACCGCATCGATCGAGGGAAGCATCGATGGTCCCCGGGTAACCAGCACCCGCTGGGTCAGTATCCTACCAATAAGCACATCGAGACGCTCCAGTAGTGTTCCAATAGGGAGAGCACGGACATTGGTGCCACTGGCTCGGTGCCACACAGTGCCCATTAGACCGCCAGCTAGACTCGGCCCTCCAACTCCTCCTCGAAAGTTGCTGATGCCAATGCAACCTGGGAGGCAGGAGGGGTGGCCAGATCTTCCTCGGATCCTCGAGTTGGACCAGCAAATGGTACCAGGACCAATGGAGAACGTCACGGACCCTCTGCATCGATGGAGGATAGGCATGCCTCGCTGCGGGTTGTTTCGGGGGCATCACAGCAAACATTGGCGCCAACCCGGGCCTGGCTTCATGCATCAATGGTGAATGATGCAGATGCTTCCTTGGCTTCCCTCAGTGCCCGGCCCGTCTTTCCCCGGTGCCGGGTCAAAGACGACGAATCCAATGTTCCCAAACTGGAGGAGACCCACTGCGGCCAATCTCTGGCGCCCCTATCCTCGATGGCATCGACATCCCCTCGTGTCCATCAGCGTTGATGCCACAGATACTGATGGCTTGGACTTTCTCGCCCCAAAGAGCTTCTCCATCTTGTTGAGGCAAGTGCAACATCCCTTCGGGGTTATTTGGTCACAGAGGCAACAACCCAAAATATTGTACGATGCCCCCAGGCGGAGGATGCACACATTGTGTGGGTCCGCAATGGACATGGTCTTTGGGCACTGAGGCCATCGGCGGAAACCCGAGGAGAAGGTGGAAACAAATTGAAGGGGCGAAACCAACAACAGCGGTGCGATCAATACCGGTGGGCACCAAGACACTGCCACCACAGGGAACAGAACGAAAAACAACTTACTGAACCGACAAAAAACCTGACTAAGAGGCTAGAGGGATCTGGAGAGAGACCCGGACACAAAAAAGCCTGAAAAATATCTGTGAAAAAGTTTTCCTTCACTTTATTTTGTTAGGGTTTGTGGGTATGTGGGCCCTGGGCCAAGGTGAGAGATGGTACCGCCCATGGGGAGGAGCCCCATGAGCCTCACCATCGGGGGGTGAGGTCTCAGCTGCTGGGTGCGTAGAACAGCAGGGACCCCCCCCCCCTCCTTTATGCCCTGTCACACACTTCAATATTGATTCTACCACCATGGAGAGGTGCGGAAAGTATCTGGACTCTATACATCAGTTCAAGCTTTCAGGCTACAGAACACATTACATCAGAGCCTGCCACATGCTCATTTTCAGGTGCTTGAGCAGGCTATGCACTGAAATGGATGCAGTGTCCACTGGAGGATTTGTATCAGCCCAAAAGACATTTGTTCTTGGGCACTGCTCTTTCTAACACTGAAGCACAGCATTTTTGCTAGCATATCCAAAAAGCATGAGTAGCTAGGATTTTCCAGAGGAGGTGTATGAGGAGGCAAATTTGGCAGGGGATTTGAAGGAATGCCCATGAAATCCACTTCCCCTGACCATGGAGTTATGCTGCAGGAATGATGACAAGACCTCTGATGGTCTGAGGAGAAAATGTCTGTTACAAACTCAGAATGAATTAACCCCTTTCTTCCCCTTCTGATCTGTGCAGAGACTCCTCTGGAAGGTGTGTATCTACTACCTTGGAGCAGGACTTACTCCCACAGCTGGAAGTCCCTGAGGTAAGGCATGGACCTCTGTGGGAGTCAGTGGCCTCACTGTGTGGGAAAATGTCCTCCATTCTGGACAGTAGATGTTCCAACTTCTCTCTCGGGATTTAAGGGTTTAAGTAGGCAAATAAATTGATTACTAGTTCCAGCAACTGGGCTCCCATTAGTTAAGGGGCCCTTTGTGCTAGAGTTGGAGGAAAGACATCCTCTTCAGAAAGTAAGATTGCTTCATTCTCATTAAGGGCTGCTGCTGACAGCGGCACTGTGCAGGACCTCAGAGCTGGAGTGATTATAACTGTAGACAGAGTGGGTTCCAATGCACTTTGCACTGGCTGCACCAATGCTTTATGCTGACCGGTGCCAGGTCTGATCATCAGTGCTGGTACAACCATCTTCTGTGCCATGGCCCTACCTTCCATGGTAGCTGGACTTTTGGGCTTGCACACGAATAAGATTGAAAGAGCCTTAGCTTCCCGCACTGAAGGGGCTAGTAGTGGCACCGGAGAGAGTTAATGTCTGTGATGATAATGCTCACAAATACAAGCCTTAAACCCTGCTGACCACAGGCTTTGTGACCTTGAATTTCTCCATATCTTTTACTTAAGAATTGAAAAGTTATGTTTGAGGGAATGTAGAGACAATGATAGAAAATAAATTGCAAATGCAAATTTGAAACACAAGGCCAGAAAAGATAAAAGTTTTAAGGGAGACCGGGAACACATCTGTGCAGTAGCTCAGACGAAGAAAAACTGAGGGACTCACAAAGCTGTGTGCATATGCAGTAATACCTGTACATAGTGACTTTTACTGAGTTTTGGAGCCATTAGATGACATCATTTATGCATTATGGCTGATGCTTGTTGACATAGAATACTAGGTGCATCAGGAGAGGCAAATATGTCCAGTTCTGGAGGACATACCTCTGAAAGGATATAGACAGAGTAGAGTCAGACCAGTTACTACAATGGTGTAAGGTTTGCACCAAAAGTCTTATGAAATAAAAAAACAAAACTTAATGACTAAATATACATACCCTAGACAGAGATAATCAAATACCTCAAATGTATAAATAATGCACAAGAAGCAAACTTTTTTTCAGGTGAAATTCTAGAAGAATAAGTCATAATATAACGATCAAAGGGTACAGACTCAGGAGTAACATTAGAAAATATTTCTCCATGGAAAGAATGATGGATGCATGGAATAATATCCCAGTGGAGCTGGTGAGACAAAAGCAGTAACAAAATTCAAGAAGATGTGATAAACGCAGAGGATCTTTACTTATGAAGAAATGAAGGGGGGGGAGAAAGATCAACCGGGGCTCAAGGCAAAGCAATAACAATTAAATTGGTCAGACTAGATGTGCCCTATGGTCCTAATCTACTCTTACAGTCTCTGTTTCTATGTTTGATCCTTCTATCACAATATGAATAAACTGCTATAGTTTGGCAACAAGTTTACAAAATTTGACAAAACAGGTCTAAGAATCCACTGATAAAGTAGTTCTGCATCTTTCATGTGGCATGTCCCTTGTTTGGATCTGCTCAATAGAGGGTAATTTTGGCAAACTAGACTTTAAAATGTGAAATTTTGTAGTTCATCCACAAAGACCCACGTTTCGCTTCAGATTTGGTCACTAAGTAGGAAACCATTCCTAGTTCATGATAATAAGAAACCTGCAGGAGCAAGGTAGGCAGCTAGAAGTATTTTAATGCGATTTTGTAGCTTTAGCTGGGGGGCAGCTTAGTGTTGCTAGGAGCAGAGAAGCACGCAAATAATGGGGCATAAGAGTTCTGGAGGACTTGTAGTGTGATAGATGTCAGCAACCTAAAACAGAAAAAAAAGCCCTTTAAAGCAGGTCTACCCACCGCGGCGCTTCCTCTCCCGCCAGACCCTCCATGCTGCTAGGACCCGATCCAGACTGCAGGCCCCGAATCAGCCTGCAGCCCAGCACCCCGGAGATCATGTTGCTGCTGCCCCCTCCCCCTCCCTAAGCTCCAGCCACTCAAAGGTAAGAGCTGTGCTGTCGTCAGTGCCTGGGAGGGGAGAAGAACAAAAGAAACAAACAGAAAAAAAAGCCCTTTAAAGCAGGGCTACCCACCGCGGCGCTTCCTCTCCCGCCGGACCCTCCACACTCCTAGGACCCGATCCAGCCTGCAGGCCCCGAATCAGCCTGCAGCCCAGCACCCCGGAGACCACGTTGCTGCTGCCCCCTCCCTGAGCTCCAACCAATCAAAGGTAAGAGCTGCGCTGTTGTCAGTGCCTGGGAGGGGAGAAGAACAAAAGAAACAAACAGAAAAAAAAGCCCTTTAAAGCAGGGCTACCCACCGAGGCGCTGCGTGCCAAAGGAGCACAACAAAGGGGCCTGCCCCTTTGTGCGCCCCTTCGTGCGCTCCTAAACGCTGCTCAGTAGAAATCTTACTCCCTCCAAACCCTAGCCTCTTCCAAATTGAAGCCTCTTCCAGCATTCATCCAGCATTCATCCAGACTCTTCCAGCATTCATCCAGACTCTTCTAGCATTCATCCAGACTCTTCTAGCATTCATCCAGCTTCCTCCAGCATTCATCTAGACTCTTCTAGCATTCATCCAGACTCTTCTAGCATTCATCCAGCTTCCTCCAGCATTCATCCAGACTCTTCTAGCATTCATTCAGCCTCCTCCAGCATTCATCCAGACTCTTCTAGCATTCATCCCCCTTCTCTTCTTCACAAGATCAAAATGACAACGGGATTCCCAATCCCCATTCTTCACCATAGTCTCATCAACACAGGAAAAGCACCCATGCAATCTCGACTATGCAACACCAAGACTCTCATTCCAATTATGATCTCACCGCTTACTCAATTACTAGGCCTCGCACTATTTTCCTTAACTCTTTTCAATGCACAATCCCTCACTAAGAAATCACTGATCCTCAACGCCTATCTCCTAGACTCAAAGCCTGACATCTGTGCCATAACAGAAACCTGGTTTAAACCAACAGATATAGCACTGATAAATCAACTCCCCACACATCTTTACGACTTCTTTTCACTTCCCCGACAAAAGAAAAAAGGCGGGGGCATTCTCTTAGCAGCCAAAAAAGAGCTGAGATTCACTCAACTCCCAGCCAAGTCTGATTCCAAACTAGAATTAGGCCTATTCAAAACCAACCAACTCCAAATCCTCCTCGTTTACGCTCCGCCAGGACTTCTTGACTCAGACGCCTCTCCCATCGTAGAAATCATTGCAAAGCACATGAATCTGGACTCCCCAGCTATGATCCTAGGAGATTTCAACCTCCATATCGATAACTCCACACTCACAACCAACTGTGAGGCCTTTCTCACCTCCCTTTCAGCTATGGGCTTCAAGCAGATTATCAACAAGCCCACCCACAAAGCTGGCCACACCCTGAACCTTATTTTCATAAACTCTGGACTCACTCACTCATCCCACCCCAAATGCACTCCGGTCCCCTGGTCGGACCACTCCTTAATCTCTGCCACCTTCACAATGACAGAAACACCCAATACTCACCCCCTTCAATCCTCGTTTCTCTATAGGAGATCATGCTCTTCCGATGTCCTCAGCAATCACCTGGCCAAAAAACTTCCTCACATAGACCTCTCAAACCCCAACTCAGCTCTACTATCCTGGAGCAACATCACAGAGAAAGCAGCAAATAAATTATGTCCACTATCAACTAAAAAAATCAATCCCACCTCTCAAAGGAGACAACCGTGGTTCACCAATGAACTCCGAAAACTTAAACAAAGCCTCAGACAGAAAGAAAACAAATGGCGCAAAGCCCCATGCCTCAGCATACTATACGCTTACAAATCTGCCCTCCACCTCTACAGGAACTCCACCTTACGGTCAAAAAGGGATTTCTACGCTCTAAGGATTCACGACCTCGTTTTCGACGCTAAAGCACTATTCTCCTACGTATCCAAACTAACACAAACTAGCGCACCATCTATTCCTAATGACCAAGCACAATCCAAAGCCAACGAACTGGCATTCTTCTTCCAAATCTCCTACCTCTTAACTCTCCTGCCCCCTTGCCCCACCTCTTCTACTAGCTCCTACCATCTCCCAAATAAAGGAATCTCTCTTGAATCGTTTGAACCCACTACCGCCCTGAAGATTCAAACTCTATTAAAGAAAATGAAACCTTCTACCCATCCCTATGACCAGATCCCAACAAAATTACTCCTGCTAGTACCTGACACCGTTTCCAAACCTCTGGCTGATATCATAAACTGCTCGTTATCACAAGGAATCTTCCCAGACGCCCTAAAACTCGCCTCTCTTAAACCTCTTCTAAAAAAACCGAACTTGGACCCAAAGGAACCCAATAACTACCGCCCTATCTCAAATCTACCTTTTGTAGCCAAGATTATAGAAAAACTAGTCAACTCTCAACATTCAGATTATCTCGAAGATCACAAAATTCTGCACTCAACCCAATAAGGGTTCCGTAAGGCACTAAGCACTGAAACCCTACTCATCTCTCTGACTGATCACCTCATCATGGGTTTGGACAAAGGACAATCCTTTTTACTAATTCTCCTTGATCTCTCGGCGGCTTTCGACATCGTAAACCACTCTATCCTCCTCAACCGACTATCTGACATCGGAATTACAGGAACTGCCTTTACTTGGTTCAAATCTTTCCTCAGTATCAGAGGCTATAAAGTCAGAATCAACAATAAAGAGTCCCCTCGCTTCAATTCATCACTAGGAGTTCCTCAGGGTTCCTCCCTGTCCCCCACTCTCTTCAACATTTACCTCCTTCCCCTGTGCCAGCTGCTAACTAACCTTAAACTAAAACACTTCCTATACGTCGACAACGTGCAAATCTTGATCCCCATTACAGAATCCATTACAAAAACACTCAAGCACTAGGAAAATTGTCTCCGAGAGATCAACCTCCTCCTCTCTAACCTAAACCTGATACTCAATTCAGCTAAGACTGAACTCCTCCTCATTTCCCCGGACGACAGTGATACTCCTCAAAGGTCACTCACCAATACCTTTGTCACCCAAGCAAGAGACCTGGGAGTATTAATCGACAACCATCTAAATTTAAAAACATTCGTCAACCACACAACCAAGGACTGCTTCTATAACCTGCAAGTACTAAAAAGAATTAAACCACTTCTTCACTTTCAAGACTTCAGAACTGTCCTCCAAGCCATAATATTCTCCAAGATTGACTACTGCAACTCCATTTTGCTAGGTCTCCCCACCTCCTCCATCAAACCTCTTCAGATGCTTCAAAACACGGCGGCCAGAATCCTGACCAACTCCTGCAGAAGAGACCACATCTCTCCCATTCTCAAAAATCTACACTGGCTACCAATACGTTTCAGAATTCTACACAAGTCCCTCAACATCATCCACAAAACCATCCACAACCAAGCCCCTCTCAACCTTCAATTCCCACTCAGACTACACAACTCATCCAGACCTATCAGAGAAGCCTATAGAGGATTCCTGCACGCCCCCTCAACCAAATCCACACACCATCTAGCATCCAGAGAACGGGCTTTCTCTACAGCGGGACCAACCATATGGAATGCTATTCCCCCAAACTCAGACAAGAACCCTGTCTGGTGTTATTTTAGAAAAAGGCTTAAGACTTGGTTATTTAAACAAGCCTTTCCAGAAACTCACTGATTCAACATAGCAATCATTACTGTACATTCAGCACAATGTAAATAATTGTTCTTCTTGCCGTTGAGTTACTTATGCTTTTTTCTTCCTCTTCCCCCAGTTCCAGCACCCCTGTTTTACTGTAACTTCTGCTTCTCTTCACTTTGTTAATATCTAAGGTTATTGTACCCCCGTTCCATGTAAACCGACATGATATGATTGTATCATGAATGCTGGTATAGAAAAGCACTAAATAAATAAATAAATAAATAAATAGATATTCCACTATATAGTCCTAAATAGAAATCTACTAGTCAAAGTTCTATGGCAAAACATTTTGGCTTAACAAGTTGTACAATTTATGAAGCAACAAATTAAGTTTTTACTCTTGGATGTGAAGTCTACTTTACTGAAACTCAGATTGGATTTAGCTAAATCTACTTTACTGAAACTCAGATGTAACTATTAGCTGTGAATCAACTCTCACTGAGAAAGGATCATCAACAAAATAGAATTAATTTTACAGTACAAATAATCATTTTATTGTATAATACATATACAATTCCCTCTATAATTTACTAGGAAGGAGAATTACAGAAAAACATACTTTATACTAATTTTGAGAGAGAAAAATCACTGTTTCAAACTGCTTGATTGGATTAGAAATATGGTCTAAGACAGTGGTTCTCAACCAGTGTGTCGCCAAGAACACGCAGGTGTGTCGCCACACTTCCCGGTCCCCCGCTGACCCAGCTGCTCCCCAGTCCTCCTCCGCCCGGGCTTAAAATGCTGTCAGCCCGGGCGGCAGAACAGCTGGAGTCAGCGGCATCGGCATGGTCTCTTCTTCCCGCCCCCCCCCCCCCCCGCGACCCAGAAGAGGAAGTGGTGAGCATCAGGTGCGTGCGTGGGAAGAAGAAACCATGCTAGTGTGGTCAGAATTGGACCGAAGAACAGAAGAGAGGCGCGGTCTGAAGAATGTGCAGCGCGGCTCGGAGGAAGATGAAGAAGAGCGTCAACCCCTGCGGCCGATGGGACTCCTCCTCCGCGAGGGCTGAAAGTGAAGGAGGTTAGGGTTGGGAGGAGGCTGCCGCTGGTTCCAGGGGGGGGGGGGGGGGGGGGGAGAGTGAATGAGCAAGCAAGCATGTGTGTGAGTGAGATAGCATGTATGTCTGTGATTGAGAGCCTGCCTTTGAGAGACAGAGCATGAATGTAAGTTTACAATTGGGAACCTATATGTGTAAGTCTGTGATTGAAAACCTGTTTGTGTGAAAGAGTATGTGTGTATGATTGAGATCCTTTGTGTGTGAGAGAGATCATGTGTATGTATGATGAAGAGCCTGTGTGTATAAGTAAGAGAGAGAGCATGTGTTTGAGAGCCTGTGTGTAAATGAGAGAAAGAGAGAGAGCATGTTTGTAAGCATGTGAATGAGAGTCTGTGTGTGAGAGAAAAAGACAGCATATATGTGTGTGATTGAAAGCCTGTGTGTGTAAGTTTGAGATTGCAAACCTGTTTGGGTGAAAGAGTATGTGTGTATGATTGAGATCCTTTGTGTGTGAGAGAGATCATGTGTATGTATGATTAAGAGCCTGTGTGTATAAGTAAGAGAGAGAGCATGTGTGTCTGTGTGAGATTGAGAGCTGGTTTAGGTGAGGGAGCATGTGAGTATGTGATTGAGAGCCTGTGTGTAAATGAGAGAGAGCGAGCATGTTTGTAAGCATGTGAATGAGAGTCTGTGTGTGAGAGAAAAAGACAGCATATATGTGTGTGATTGAAAGCCTGTGTGTGTGTGTAAGCGTGAAAAGATAGACAGCATGTGTGTAAATTTGTAATTAAGAGCCTATATAAGTGAGAGAAAAAGCATGTGTATATGTGAGTGACTGAGAGCATGTGTGCATAGGTGTGTAATTGAGAGCGAGCGCTGGTGTGTGACTGAGAGAGAGGAGAAAGTTCCAAGCAAACCACCCCTCCTCCTGCTAATTCAAAACAATCTCAGGACACCTGGATATCAAACGTTCCCAGGTATGCAGAGCAAAAAAATGTTTGTATCCTTATTTTTCATTACTGGGTCTTTGTGTCTATTATTTTGAAATATTTTATTGGTATCTAGAAATTTTTTATGAGTTTTTAATTATTGGATAGTCCATTCATCCGCTGTTTTGAAATAATCTGTTCTTTTTGTTAGTATGGTTTTACTGCTACTGATTTTATATTTTTTGATTTGTTTTATAAGGACTGGTGATGTTTCTTTTTTTTTCCTTTGTTACACTGCATACAGAGACTCTGGCTTGTTGCAGTTTCCAATTCAGTTTTTTCTGCATGCTTCTAGTTATGCGTTTTGGTCTCTTTATTCTTTGTTAGGTGAGGGTCAGCACATGTGACTCAGGTGAGGTTCTCTGCTGGTGTGTAGTTTCTCTATAGCAGCTTGACTTGGTCCGTTTTCCTAATAGGAGGTGTATTGGTGTCTTAAGGCCTGGTGTAATATTTTCAGTGTTGCCTTTTCTTAGGTAAGGTAGTTACTGTTTAAGTGCTGGAAATTGGTGCTGTTTTGGTGTGGGATGTTTACTATTTATGCAATTTCTGTTCAGACAGAATACGCATCTTTTCCTTGTGTCATTTTAAACAATAAAAATAATTACTGGACCTTTACTTTTTATTTCCGCCGTGAATTGTAATGAGCAGTGTGTCACACATGTGAGCGTGGCCTGTCCGGTGTGTCACGATGGGAAAAAGGTTGAGAACCACTGGTCTAAGACACAATTTGTTTGTGCTTTCCTAAATATAGTGAAGCCGATATTTAGTGCTATTTAGCTGGATAAATAGGGACTTATCTGGCTAAGTGGCAGCCTCTGAATATCCAGCTATATTCAGCAGTTAATATTTAGCCAGATAAGTATTTATCTGGCTAAGCAGATAGCCAGATATCTTGGGGGCGGGCAATGGGCTGGATTAATTTATTCGGTTAACTTAATCCAGTTAAGTTAACCGAATAAGTCAGACCTGCAGGTTTAAAGTTATCCAGATATAACTTATCCAACTAACTAGAACTTATTTGGTTATATTCAGCAGCACAGCCATGCTGCTAAATATTCTAAGTTATCTGGATAAGTTATATCCAGATAATTTAGATAATTTAGATAACCGGATATCTTTTGGACCCATACATTTTAGATGTCTCATCATTTTACTACTAGTGCTAATTTAACATCAGGCCACAGCTGTGCTGAAAACCAGAAACCTAATTTTCATGACTAACTAAGCACGCAAGTAACAATTTATATGGGTAGTTTCTAAGAGCTGAGAAAAATAATGTGTACACATCCAAATATTGACAAAAGACTTTTGAACTGACCACCAATGGTCTATAAATCCAAAATGAGCTACAATATTTTAATTATGTGTACGTAATCATACTTCAAAACAGCATAAGAAAATGGGAAACCTACTGTTTTTACATAATCACTGTATCAAGAATTATGGACTTTATAGAGCAAGGGAGTCATTAGCTATGGGCACATGGGTCTTGTGCTTCGAGTCTGTTCTGAGGTGCTCCGAGCCTCGGCGCTCCCTTTCCATTGCTTGACATTTGCTTTTCTCCCCATCACCTCCCTCTGTCTATGTCGCAGCCTTGTGCTAGAAAACGAAAGATTTTTCCTGCAGCACTGGTTCCTCCTGTGTGGCACATACAGCATGTAAGAACTGTATGGGCCGTGACGTGAGGATGAGCTAGCTGGCCAGGAAAGGGATGGAATATAGGAGGGTGGGGGTGAAAGAGAAGGGACTCCAAGATTTGAAGAGGGAGGGAAGAGAGCAGAGACCCCAAAATTGATGGGTAGGGGGAGAAGAGAGTGGGGACTCCAGACTGGATGAAGAGAGCAGGCACTCAGAGATTTGTGGGGATTGGATGGGAGAGTGGGAACTTAAGAATCAAGGGGAGAGAAGGAACTCCAAGAGAGATTGGGTAAGGGAGATCTGGGACTCAGTGACTGATGGGACAGCAGAGACTCAGCAGGTAGATGAGAGGTATGAATGTGGGTATGTTAGATGGACTAGGATGAAGACATGTATGTGAGATGGGGGCGTGAGAAGGGGAAGATATGATAGGGGGAGGTTAGGAGATGGTTGAAAGACCTGGTGGATTGGGAAGTGAGTGTGAGGCAGTGGAAAAGGATAGCCTGTGAAGGGTATGAGAGAGGGTGAAAATGGAACAGGAAAGGAAATGAAAGTGAAGTAATGGGAGACTGGTTAAGGGCTGGAAGCAGAGGAGAGGATGAGTGAAAACAGAAGTTAGGGCTCATGAGGGGTAGTAGTTGAGGGTTGAGGAGGTGGTGAGTACAAGGGGTGGAAATGGGGGATAGGGAGTAGGGAAACACATTGAGAAAGGAATGAGAACAGAGGGGGGAAGGGATGACTGTGGAGGAATGAGAATGGGAAAGATAGTAGATAGGTGAAAATGTTTATCCCAGTAATTAGGTGAGTAGTTATATTTTGTACCATCTGCAGCTTATGTAATTTATATTTAGGCAGTCCTACTAGAAAGGGAGTTGCAGCAATCAATTTGTACTGTAATAATTTCCTGAACCAAAAAGGTTAATTTAAAAAAAAAACAAAAAAACGTGCAGGAGTTCATGTGCACACGGTCATGGATGCGCCAGTTTTATAATATGCGCGCATTACTGCACATGTTATAAAATATGATGCCCAAGCGCACATGTATGCCCAAGTCGTGACTCGCGCACACAGGGGGGGTTACATTTTTTAAAGTATGTGTGGCGATGCGACTGGGCCTTTGTCCAGTTCCCGCCCAGTCCACTCCAATTAAGGAAAGTGGGAGGGAACTTCCCTCCACCCTTACCTAGCTTCCTACCTTTTCCCCTCTCCTCCCTGATCCCTACCCCCTACTTACCCAGCTATTTGTTTTTTGTTTTTAAACTTACCTGCCGGCTGCCAGCGCGCACTTCCCCGGGACAGGACCTAATGGTTTCTGTCCCCCACCCCGCCCCACCCAGACCACGCCCCCAGCCCGCCCCTTTCACACAGGCCAGTACTTCTGCACATACTGGGGGATACGCGTGTGGCCGGGCCATTTTAAAAATGCGCTAGGCGCGTGCACGGCCCAGCCAGGCACCTATCCCCTGGTTTTAGTGCGCGTAGCACTTTGAAAATTTACCCTAAAGTGTGCAACACAGTCTTATCCAAAATAAGGATGGTAGTAGCGAATGCTCCATGATGAATAAAGCAAATCTTTACATAGTACTAATATGCTTTTTCATTGACAAGGAGGGGTATTACCACAATCCTAACTTTTTAGCATCAAAACTAGGAAAAATAGCACGAAATCCAACCTGAATTTGAGGAATGTCCAAACTTAAATGAGGATCTTTGTCACGGCTGAATTTTAACTTAGTACAGGTTATCCAGTGGTCAATCCCTTGCAAACATACAGGGTTGAGTACTAGTTAACCCACTGCTCTCACTTAGTTGTACCACTAGGCAGAGTTCAACTGAGAAAGCTAGAACTGGAGAAGTAAAACTGGCTGGGAATCTGGCCTAAAGAAAGTGACATCACTTAGAACATTTGGGGAGGGAACTGCCCTCCCACCCTTGCTCCCCAAACTCCACCCATGAATTTTGTATTTCATTGGAGCTAAGTTTAATTACCAAACTATTGACCATTATCCCATTTTTCTGGAAGACTTTCCTATAATTTGCAATAGAAACTCTTTCCCTTCTAGCCCTTCTACAATGTTGCTAGTAATAAACACAAAGAGAACCGGGCCTAGTGCTGACCCCTGTGGCACCCCACTGGTCATTTTCACTTCACCAGAGTGGAAACTGTTGATCGCCATTTTCTGAGTATTACTTCTCAACCAACTTCTCATCCAGTTTCTAATTTTTCTTCCAGCTCCCAGACTGATTTGCTTGCCTCATTCTCCATTACTATAATAATGTACTTGTAGGCTTCTCCAATTCATCTCTGTATCCATTACAGCTGCCTCATTATTCCTATACATCACCTCTTCTATTCACTGGCTCCCAGTCAAAGACTGCCGCCTTTTCAAAATATTTGCATTTTCTTGCACATCCCTATTTATATGCAACTATCTGCCCTATTCTCCTGTCCAAAATCTCTTCTCACCATCTACTCCTTTCTGTACTGTGAGTCAAACAAGTTCTTTCCGGTTTCTGCACTTTTTCTGTTCTTGCTACCTACTTTATCTTTGGAATCAACTTGCCTCAAATATCTAGAACTTAAGTCCTCTGTATTCATTCATATGCAGATTTAACACACTTTTACAACCTTGCACTCAACTAATAGAAAGAAAGAATCAAACAACATTACTCCCTCCAACTTTCTGCACCGTTTGCTTATTTTGCAGAATTAATGTTCCTTTCCGGAAATGCCAAAAATAAATACACAGACACATACATACCCAGGAAGATAACCACTTTGGCTGAATATAATCATTCATTCCAAATTATCCAAGCAAAATGCAACAATGCTGAAAACTCTTCAAGCAATTTAGTGTCATCTTCATTCTTACAAAGCATATCACATTTGGAATTTTTCCAATACTAATCAAAATATATAATTAAACGCTGCGTGAAAGAACCTGGAAACTGTTGCCAAGATTCAAGCACTGTAGCTTCATAGTAAATAAATATGTCTGGAAATAATATTCTTTCATTCATATTTCCTATTTCCTTAACCTTTTTTCAATAAAGACATCATTTTGTTAATGCTTTAAAGGTTTTCTGCTTCGAGACCAACTGAGAAACAAGAGAATACAAAATATATCCAAAGTATAACTACGGTACATACGTTTTCTGACTCCATTTCATATATGTAGATAAATGAGCAAGGAGCATCTGTTGAAAGGGTGCATGTGCTGTATGAAGTTATGTATGTTCAATAAGCAATCATCATTCATAATACTCAACCCTCAGAATTTTGCAAGAATCTTTTTGAAGAGACATGCAATTGTATGCACTGATATAAATGTTAAGGAAATCCAATATTACACATACCATTACAATGAATTTCCAAAACCCCAAACTATTAACCTAGAAGTTAGATATCTTTGATGTAGTGCATAGTTGATTTGTTCACTATGTAAACTAATATAAATAAGCACTTCCACCAATCATGTCTGAAAACTATGGAGAAACCTAGATATATGTATGTTCTTATATATATCTCAGTGATCAAAAAATATTTTGTGACTGTCTTACATTCTTTTGAGTTTCTCATTAGCATGCATAAATAAAATGCAAAAGATATGTGAAGAGTTGTGTAATACTATATTTATAATATAGCACAGTTATATATTTTTTGCTAGCATTTACAGAAATATGTTCAATACATTCTTTCTACATGATATAAAGATGCATAAACTTATACCGATATTAACCAGTTATTTAGAAACTTATTACTCTTTCACAGCTATAGCTGCCTTGCATCCGGCAACCCACTAGATTTAGAACAGTGAAACATCTTGAATCTGGTGAGCAGTAGGATTCAAGATAGCATGGTTTTACCTAAGGATGATTGTGTCAAATGAATCTGATAAATTTCTTCAATTGACTGACCAGTGATCAGCGGTAGGTGCTAGATTTCAATAAAGACCTTAATACTGTCCTGCATAGGAAGTTCATAAACTCAGCAGTCCAGGACTGGGACTGAAGGTGACAGACTGGATTAGAATTTAGTCGAGGGATAGACAAAGTCTTCTGGTAAATAGAGTTCACTCAAGAAAAAAAGGTGATGAGTGGAGAGCCTCAGGAACTGGTCCTGAGGTAAGCTCTGTTCAACATCTTTGTAAGCGATATTATGTGTGATGGGCTTAAATTGGGTCATCTTGGAGTATGGCTTGGGAAACGATTTTGGGGGAGCATCAAGGTTTCTTTTTGGGTAATTTGGAGAAAATTAATATGTACAGTATCAAAGAGCAGCCACTGGATGGCATAGTAAAATGGTTATAGAACTTGTATATAATTCAATGGGGAAGTTTCTAGATGGCGTTATCATTGGGGTTACAATGGAGTATTCCTTCAGGTAGACAAGAGAAGAAGATATAGTAATATAGTAATGATGGCAGAAAAAGACCAAAATTGTCCATCTAGTCTGCCCAGCAAGATGGAGTTCTTTGAAGTATATAATGCCTGGTTCAATGTTTGACAGGAGACTGTAAGGAGCTGCCAGCAAGGCGAGTGAGCTCGGGGATCCCTCATCACTGGAAAGAGCCCTACAGGGTCTTTCCCTTTGAGCTAAAGTGATTTTCTTCCCATGGGGAAACGACTAAGGGACTTAGCCTAGGTCTAAGAAGAGGACCTGGAGAAACAATTGGCTCTACAGTCGGTGAAGGGCAAGGAGAAGAGGAGGAAACTGGAAAGAGGAATGTACGGAGGATTCTGGAGAAGTTCTTGGATATAGCCTAGGATACAGTTATTGGACCTAAGGAGAGGTGGTACCCTGTGGCCCATGAGCGAGTATATGATATAATTGAAGCTAATGTTGAGTACTGAGAGGAGGTTGATGTACCCTATAGTCAAGGGTGGGGTGTGTACTGTCAATCTATGACTGAGAATTAAGAGGAGGAATGTAACACATTTCTAAAGTGATAGGAGAGAAAGTATTGTAGAGCATTGTCGAGAGATTAGAAATGAAAAGACCCGGGCCCCGTCCCCAGAGGCGCCCAACAACATTGTGCCAGGTACCCTCCCCATTCACGACCCTGCACACCTGCAACTCCCTGGTGTAATAGGGCATCATCATACCTGCCATCCTCCTTACCTCTTCCATGGCCCCAATGCCCGACTGCGCATACACTGTGGGTAGAGGCAACCTGGTAGGCCTGCACTCAAGTGGACGGAGGGGGAGGGCTGGGCGGCCTATGTTTAAATTGTGGTGGAGGATGCAGACTCTATATTTTGCCTGTTCTTTGGCAATCCCACTCACCCTCCCCCTGATAAGACTATTAGGAATATGACTGGTCAATGGTTAATTATTTATAGGATATTAGGTAGGTGAATTTTGTTAGTTAAAAAACAAACAGGCAGACTGTAATGTAACTTTTTATTAGAATTGTATGTCACAGCTGGGGTTCTGAGGAGGGCGGGGGTACCCGAGCCAGGGTGGCAGGGGGCACCACCTTTGGACTGGGCTGAGAAGCCTATCAGTGAATTATCTCATTTTGGGGAAGGTAGTTTGGTTACTGTTTGGGCATATTAAGCCCAGAAAGGGGCCTCCTTGCTTGGAAACGTGGTGGGGAGCTGGATACAAGTGGCTGACTTGCTTGGCTGTGGTAGATGGGGGTAAAACAAAGGCTTGGTAATGTTTAAGGGATTACACCGGCTTGGGTACACAGACAAGATTATATGTGTAGCTTAATAAAACTGTAGCCTTTTATATCCACTTACGATGTATACCTGTGTTTATTATAACCTGTTTGGTCAAAGCGGCTGAGATGGTTGGGGTTGGGGGGGGGGGGGGGAGGGAGGAGAAGGGGACATCCTGTCTACCAATGTTATAACTCTCCCGGGTGTTATACAACTTGTTGATAATGGTTTATGTGATATCTCTAAAGCTGTATCTTGGCTGTGAAAGCCTGTGAACTGTGATAATCTCAGTGACCTTTACTATCCTCTACTATTTTGTATATATTTGTTATACTGGTTACCCCTCAATAAACGTTGAGTTTGATGTGGACCTTATTTGGGGCACTGGTGACTACAAGCAGAAACCATTTGGGTAATAAGTAACACGGTTCATAAAGGGGAGGATCCAACTGAGGGTTTCCCTTTTCCAGCTCAAGAAAATGTCTCCTACTCTCCTGCCTTTGGGCCAGGGTCCACTGCACCATCTGCTAGACCCATTTCCTCAGTTTTGAACCCGAACTCGAGAAACTGGCATTCAACTTACACAGGTGCTAGACCCTCTCACATTTTATGTACCCCATCTGGGAAGGGATTACATGTGGAAGGGGCTAAGAGGACATACAACACTAGAATCTGCAATAGATTCACTATGCCTGCGAGTGTAGACTGTATTAAAAGTGATCTAAGAAAGACTGAGGAATGGTTGGTTTCTTGGCAGCCAAATTTCAATATTAAACAAGAATTATTAAGCAATTTACATGAGTGCTTTTTTGTAAAAATAACTAAGGTTGTATAGCGTTCTGAGTTGGTGTAAGTCCAATACCATCATCATGCCTGGGCAGGGCAGTCTTAAGAGAGTGGAATAGTGAAAAATCAGCGTTGTGGGAAGCCCCATACTATTAAACGTCTAACACCACTTCCCATTCCTCAGGAGCAACAGTGAGGCATAAGTTGCAGCAGTCCATGTACATCTGCACTAGGCCAGAAGACTCCGTGCACCCCTCCTCTCGCTCTTCAATCTCTCGTGGGGAGGGAGGACCCACTATGGATGATTTGCCCTAGGCCTCACATCCTCCTAGGGTCAACTTTGCCCCTGGGACACAATCCCAATCTGGAATCAAAGTGACATAGATTATGGAAAATCTTACATGAATAAGACATTCTTGATTTCATTACACAGGAATTTGAATTTTACAAAATAGTTTATAAGGTGGAAGTCCACAAATGCTGGGTGAATTTAATAACTCTTTTGGATGCAAAGACTGATGAGCCTCTGATTTATTTTTTTTACTTTTTTAAATAATTATTTTTTTTTCAGTTTTGGGCTAGATCCATAATTTTTATGGGAAAACATTATTTTGTTTTCTAGCTTTTTTACAGGTACATGTATTCGAAAAATGTGGTTGCTGTAGATTGAATGGTTCAGGAGATAATGCACAGACAGACAGACAAAGCAAAACTATAAGTGATTTATTTTTAGAAAAAAGCACTATAAACTGCAGGGTAATTCATTTGGGGTGTAGAAATTCAAGGGACAGTAAATGACAAGAAATAAACTACTAATGACTATAAAGCAGGAAAGAGACCTATGGAAAATTATAGCCATGATTTCAATGTATATCTCTGATGATTTTTAAGATTACACATATGATGATCTCAAAAGCATGAATTAAATCTAAATAAATAAATATAGTAGCAAATAATGCTGTGCCCTGTTCCTGAGGTCATACCACTGGAAGGACACATAGTAGAGGTGGTCCAGAGAAGGGATACCAAAATCGTGTGGGAACTGCATCAAAAGCCCTATGAGAATCAGATAAGGATCTAACTCTGTATATTCGAGAGGAAAAGTGAGACAGGGGAGATATGATAGAGACAGTCAAATACCTGAAAGGGATATACTCAGAAGCAATGTCTGGTCATAATTTTTCATGGAAAGGGTGGTAGATATGTAGTACATTCTACTGGAGCAGGTGACGAAGGTTAAAACAGTAACAGACTAACACAGCATGGTATAAGAATAAAGGATTCTTAGCTGCACAAAGTAAAGAGACTGCAGCACAACCTAGAGGCACGTGTTGAAACATTTGAAGGGCTATATGATTCAATAAGTATTGAAGCTGTCAGCATGAATGGCAAAATGGGTAATATGGGACTTCAGAAGTCCTAATAGAAATGCAACTTGGACTTTTTGTGGGCTGTGATAATTGAATTAACTAGTAGCTAGATCTGTCAGGCAGGCTGCAAGTAAAGTAATAACTAGAAGTGAAGTTGGTGGAGACAGAATAATATTAGAATTCAAGAAAACACTGAACAAGCACAGAGGATCTCTGAAGGAAAGGGAGGGATTGTAAAGCTGAGCAGGAGGTATGATGGGCTGAATTGTTTTATCAAGTTATCTGCCATCATGTTCTATGTCACAGATAGGCAACTCCAGTCCTGGAGTACCACAAACAGGTCTGGTTTTCAGATCATCTACAATGAATATGCATAAGATATATTTGCATACAATGGAAGCAGTGCGGGCAAATGTATCTTATACATATTTATGTGGAGATCCTGAAATCCAGACCTCTTTGTGGCACTCCAGGTCTGATGTTACCTACCCTTATTTTATGTTTCTAAGTTCCAACAGAAATGCAGGTTCTCATGTAGATGAATCTGTCTGGCAGGTTATGCAGCGACCCAGAAGGTTAGATGTTTGGGCAACAGTCATATTAGTTCTTGCAATATGGATAGGAATAACAGGATAGACTGGTCTTTTTCTGCCATCATCTACCATGTTACTGTAAAAAGCTTTGTTCACCAGGTGCAATCTTTATCATTACAAGAACCCATATTTGGTAGAAAATGCTTACAGACTGAGATAATAATGCTACATTTTAACTGACCTACCCTACTCTGTAAGATTCATCATGTATTATTAAAAGTACCTCACAAGAGACATTTAGCATATCTGAATGCTTTCTAAGATAACCTAGAAACATTCATAAGTAAAAGTTTCCCACAGAAGTGCTGGAAACATTGAAGAATTCAGTTCCCAGAACACAACACTCTAAGGTCATAAGGCTGAAGATGCCCAAATTCTCAAGCATATTCCCCATTGATTAAACAAAGAGCAAAAAGTTCATTCTCAGTAGTATGAACCACTAATTTAGGTGCAAAAAGACATTTTGGACTAAAAACCTGTCTCCTCTACCAACATTAAAAATATGACAGCATTTTATTTCTTTTCTTTGAGCAGTTGTTATATGTTCATCCTTTCTCTTTCATTATTTTACTGTAATAAACATGGTTTAAAATTCCATAAGAAAGGAGATAAAATTTCTTTTTTTGTTGGCTTATCAGAATTAGCACTATGAAAATATACAGACACTAAATAGCTAAATGTTTATGAAAATAAACAAAGTTATGTTCTACAGGCCTCCGTTATTTTTAAGATTTGTGTGTTCTATCTCTTTAGCTTCGTATATCATGTTTCAGATTCTTCTGCGTGGCTAGGCTCTTATTTTATCTCACCATACACTTAATTCCTCTTCCAGACAAAGGAAAGACAGTAAAATTTGCTCACAGTTCAGAAGGCCATCTCTTTCTTCCAGTCATCCCCCCAGCCCACCACTTTAATTTCATCACTTCTGTGAACCTGACTTTAGTTGGGTCTTGTCTATCCTATGTGGCCATTATATTGTAATGAAAAGGAAAGGAAAAAACAAATAAAACAATAACCATTCCTACTTATATAGAGGAGGAGTACATTTATTTTAAAAATATCCCTATTCTAATTTTTAAAGCCCTGGCATTAACACACACAGAATTTGAATGAGTGGGCCTGTGTATTTAGCAAGTTTGCTTACCTGTAAACAGGGCTCTCCGTAGACAGCAGTATGAATTAGATATAATATGTGGGTGACACTATCTGACGGCACTGATACTCAGTAGTCAAAATTCAGTAACTTTAGGGGTGGATTTTAAGCATTGCTTGCATTAAAAGACCCATATTCACGAATATACGGGCCACATATGAGCAACGAGTATTTTAAAAGCTGCAAATTAGTGCATATATGCGCATGCCCGAGTTAAAAAAAAAATGGGGGCAGAGTTGGGGCGTGTCAGGGTATTCAAAGGCAGGGCTAAAATTTACACATGTAAATCCGCATTTTAAATACGGCAGCCTCAGCGTAGGGTGGGCTGTTAGCTGCACATGTTTTCTTCTGCTCTTGTTGAAGTGTAAGTCTGCAGAAATCTCTGTTAAGGCCTAAAAGTTCTGGGTGACGGGTTTGGGTCAACTGGTGGGCATGCATACTGAAGAATCAGAGGGGTCTGAATGACCTCAAGACGGACTGGGCAAACTGGTGGACTAATTGGTAAAACTGGGAAAGTCCTTCACACGAGCATGTTTTAAAATCCACTTACCTGCATGCATTAAAGCTGACAAAGTCCTAAGGAAGATATGTGAAATATGTTTGCTCAAATAATCACTTAAAATTAGGAGCACAACTATGTGCGGTAGGTGTATTTTAAATTAGATATGCGCAACTGCGTGCATGATTTAAAATTCCAGTATATGTGCGTTCACGTGCCCATACACGCATGTATAGGAGCCCAGGCACTCAATTTAAATTTACCATCCCTGTAAGCATGTGTGGGAGTTTCCACATCCGTACTCTAGCAGATGGTGCAGTGGACCCTGGCCCAAAAGCAGGAGAGTAAGAGGCATTTTCTTGAGCTGGAAAAGGGAAACCCTCAGTTGGATCCTCCCCTTTATGAACCGTGTTCCTTATTGTCCAAATGGTTTCTGCTTGTAGTCACCAATGCCCCAAATAAGGTCCATATCAAACAACTTTTATTGGGTACATACGTACTCTGCCTTGTGAGCTCCTCAGTCACTTTCAGAGCTTAAGCTTAAGCGAGGTAGCCAACTCTCAAGGGAGGTGAGCAGGTATTAAATATGGTTAATACATCCTGCTGTCTACAGAGAACTGTTTACTGTTAAGCAAACTTGCTTTCTTCAACAAGTAGGCATGAATTAGCCATAAAATATGGGAAGTCCCAAGTTGAGGATGCACTGTGGAAGTACTTACCTTGTCATCATCATATTAATTTATTTGTAGTCAGACTTTTCCACCAATAGAGTTCAAAGCGTGTGACAAGGAACTGTGTTACAGAGAACAAGAATTGAAATTACATAGCAATGTGGCTAATTTACAAAGAACTGAGATTACAAAGGGAATGAGTAACAATAACAGTTAGCAGTAGGTTATAATATATAGTTTAGTAACAAACTTATGGGTGCAGTTAATAGTTTATAGCTCAAGATCTTCTGGCTAATCAATCAATAAATCTTCTTTCCAAAAGAATCAATACATCTTCTTTCCAAGGCTCCGGTCATGCTTTGTTTTTTCTTTTGTTCTTGTCCTCCGGTAGCCAAGGTACTGGAGATTCACCCCATTTGTCAGCTAACTTCTCAAGTTCGCTTCCGAACACGAGGGCTCCTTTAAAGGGCATTCGCGTGAGTTTCGTCTTGGAGGTCGCGTCGGCTGACCGGCTTCGGAGCCAGAGTTGTCTTCTGGCTGCCACAATGGATGAGACACCCCTGGCTGAGGTGCGCACCAGATCAGACATCGCATTCGTGAAGAAGGATATCGCTGGTTCTAATGTTGACGGGTGTGGTAGCGTTCCTGGCAAGTGATAAGCAGGCACGTATCACCATGGCACAGCAGGCAGCGATCTGTAGTGACATAGCTGCTGCATCAAATGACTGTTTAAGGATGGATTCCTGACGTCTGTCCTGGGCATCTTTGAGTGCCGCTCCTCCTTCGACTGGAATGGTAGTGCACTTCGTGACAGCACAGACCATGGCGTCCACTTTGGGGAACACCACTTTGGCTGAGGATTCCAGTGGGTATAGGGCTTCTAGGGCCCGTCCTCCTTTGAAACTGGCTTCCAGAGCATTCCATTCCAAGTCGATCAGTTGTTGTACGGCTTGCAGCAATGGGAAATGGCGTGAGGCCTGATGGAGCCCGACCAGCAGAGGGTTCGTCTTTGGCTCCGCTGTGGCGCTTGTGCCTGGGATGGCCAGCTCCTTCAGGCTCAGAGACACGAGGTCTGGTAACTCGTCTCTGGAGAAGAAATGCATCATGGTTCGGTATGGTTCCGTTCCTGGAGGGATTTTGCCTTCCTCCACGGAGTCTGGTTCTTCCTCCGAGGTGTCCGTGTCCCCTAAAGGGAGGTTTTTGTCCGGAGGGGGCACGTCTCAGGGAGGCCAAGAGGGGCCTGGCAGGTTTTGGTCTTCTGGTGGAGGCTGTGGCAGTGTCACTGGTGGCACCGATTGCGCCTGGACAAAGGATTGTAGCCCTTTGAAGAATTCTACCCAGGAAAAGGTTCCTGGGTCTATATTGAACCCAGCAGCGTTCCCTGAGGGGCTGAACTGGAGATAGAGAGGTCCGGGGTACTGTCACTGGTGGAGCCGGATTCCTCTACTGGCCAGGGGGGGGCTTGTCCTGGTTCCCCCAGGGCCTCTTCGCACTGTAAGCACAGGGCAGAAGCCACTTCGAGTTGTGCAGCTCTCAGGTGGCAGGCTGGGCAGAGGGCTTGTCCCTTGGCCGGTGGTGCCATGAATTGAGCACGTGGAGTCGTTCAAAACTTGTCTGTGCGCCTATATGCGCGCAGCGGAAGGCTTAGGTATGCACTCCAGGTGCATTGAAGATGTGCGTGCAAGCTGCGGAAGATGTGCATTGGTCTGAAGTTATGGTCCTCCATGTTGTTATTACGTGTGTTTTAGTGGATCCTTGGGTGCTGTGGAGATGACCACGCCCATGGGGAGGAGCCCTGTGAGGAGCCACAGCACTGGGCTAGACTCTTATACACAAAACACCAGAATTGAACTCTTTTATTATACAGCTTGAAGTAGCCACCAGGTGGCAGTGGTGAGATGTAGTCCCAGGGACCTCGGCAGAGGGAGCCCTTCTCTCCTAGATGACGTCAGGAGGTTCCGCAGCAAGGAGTTACCGTGGATGAGACAGATGAGAGATTAGAGTACTCACTCGGTGTTAGCTGTTATGGATGCGATTCCACCAGATAGTTGTCGTAGGTACAGGCACTGAGGCAGGGAAAGCAGGCCCTCGAGGAGCAAGTGCCTGTTCCCTGAATGGCACCTGAAAATAGAACAGAGGGCCCCCGAGGAGCGGGTACCCAAGTTAGTAGTAAAACCCCGAAGGGCAGAAGGAAAGCTTCCTGCAGGCAGCAGAGAAGCGGCAGAGTCGCGCAGACAGGAACAGTTCGTGTCCATTCGAGTCTTTGCCAACTCAATGAGCTAGCAATCTTGAGAAGTAGATATACTCGGATTGGCGTGACGTCAGATGAGGGAACGCCCTCGAGGTTTGCGCCACTGGACGTACTTAGACATGGGTTGCGCGCACGCACCCTAGCAGGTACCTGGGAGGAGCAATGGCGTACGGCTGCACCATAGCCGTTCCAGGGACGCCAGAGAAGTCGGCTTGATGATGCTGTGGTAGCCATCTTGCCCAGGTAAGCGGGAGGAGCCGAGATAGAGGTGCAACAAGCGGGTCGAAGCCGTCGAAGACTGACGGACGCAACACTCCAGTAGTGGGAGAAGCCGATAAGCCTGCCTCCTACTGGGGGATCCAGTGCTGACTTGTGCTCCCTCGCTGCCAGTCAAAAGCCTATAACTGGGGCTTGCTGGGGTGCTGGCTGAGGCCTAGGTGCCCACTGCTGATGGGATTGGCCCTGGAGCTAGTACGTGATGTGCGAGCTCAAGAGGTGGGGGGATACTATTTCCTCTGCCTGTCAAAGGACTTCCTGGAGCTTGGCCAGGAAGACTTCCTGACAGAGGAAGGAACATCTGAAGAGCTAACGGAGAGCTGTTGAAGGGTCTCATGATGGTCCTTCAACTGAGCCACTGTGTCCCTGACCTTATCACCCAAGAGGCTGCCATCTGTGCATGGGAGGTCAGCCAGCTTTTCTGCACCTCTGGGAGGAGGTTAGAAGCCTGGAGCCAGGCCATTCTGTGGGCGCCGATGCCCACGGCAGCAACACGGACTGCAGTCTCAAACACGTTGTAGGTGGACCTCACCTCATGTTTGCCAGCTTCTAGTCCTTGCAGGACAATAGCTGAGAGCGACTCCTGCTGCTGCTGCGGCAAGGTCTTTGTGACGTCCTGGACCCTTTTCCAGAGGTTCTGGTTGTATTGGCTCATATACAGCTGGTAGGCGGCAATACGGGCGATGAGAATAGTGTCCCGAAAAATCTTTATGCTCAGAGCATCCAGCTCCCTATGTTCTCTCCTGGGAGGGGTAGAGGCATGAGTGCGGGAGCGTTTAACCTTTTTGATTGGAGAGATGGAGATCAGGTGTTCCCACATTTAAAGGAGAAGGTCCTTAAAGATGTCGTGAATGGGAACTGCCACGATTTCCTTGGGAGCATTGACAAACTGGAGCACATCCAGCATCTTATGTCGCGCATCTTCCTCCATAAGAAGTTGGAAGGGGATTGCTTCAGCCATGGTCCTGACAAACCCCGCCAAGGAGCGATCCTCAGGGGGGAGGGATCGATGCCTTTCCTCTGGTGGGGAAGGCTCAGAGATGGGATCGTCTAAAAATTTGGAGGAAGATTCCAAAGAATCACTTCCCCATGGGTCATAATGGCCTTTCTCCTCACTGAGGCCATTGTGGAGCTGTTGCGGGTGAAGCTTATGGAGGATCCTAGTACTGGGCCCTAATGGCTTCAGAAGCACCAAGGGCCCCATGGGAATCGATGGTTCCTCTTGGCAACAGGGGAACCGAGGGATGCAGGAGGCCAGAGGGCCCGGGCAAAGGTTCAGGGAACTGAGGCTTTGGTAATGCAGCATTGGCAGTGTCTTCCTCCTCGGAGGATCCAATGATAGGGATTGCTCCCGAGGAGGAGGCATTAGTGGCCACTGGGGAACTGAAGGTCCCTTGGGCACTGGTTGCATCGGGAAGGCGCTGCGAAGGATGCCCAGACGCTCGAGCAGAGGTGCTAGAATAGACAGCAGAGGCTCAGACATCGATATGGGGGCCGGTGGCAGGGGCGGCTCAACCGCAGAGCTCTGAGCACTGTGGTCTGCACCCTGCGGTCCAACCCCTCCTCAAAGTCCGGTGAGGAGGACTGAGGGAGGGGGACAAAGCATCACCAGCTCTTCCTCGGTCCTCCATGGTGATATAGTGCCAGGTACCAATGTTGGTTGGGAACACCTGGGACTCCCAGGTGCGTCGAAGGATGGGGCCTCCGAGGAACTGGAGCCACTTGCCGACAGTGACTGGTGTGATGCATGCAGGATCTCCCATGGTGCTCAGCCCGGTCTTTCCCAGCACCAAGGAGGCAGAGGATCCCGATGCCCTGGAAACTGGTGAGATCATGGAGCACCGATCACAGTTCTCTAGATCTTTCAAAGAAGAGGACAGAGAAGTGGCAAGATGGAGAGTATCAAGGGGCTCCCCTCGACCTCCCAGAGTCAATGACTCTGATGGGGGCTGTGGATGGAGCAGACTTTTTAGAACTGAAAAGTTTCTCCATCTTGTCAAGGCATGCACAACGGCCTTTGGGGGTCATCTGGTCACACAGCCAGATGTTGTGTGAAGCCCCCAGGCAGACGATACAAACCTCATGCTGATCCATGATGGACATGGAGGGGGCACTGACAAAAGCCAGACAACGCCATAAAAATACCCGACGTGCGGTCAATGACCGGCAGTCACCAAGAAGGGAGATGCCGGGAATCAACCGCAAAGAAGCAGAAAAACAGGGATTTTGAACCTACCGTACTGAGGAAGCACAGACAGCGAAGCAGGACTCGATGATAGAACTAGGAAAAAATACTTTACTTTCAAGCAAAAACAAGAAAGAGCGGAGCTCCATGAACCGTGAGGCAATTGCACCACGGAAAAAAGACACTGAAGGGGAACCTCGATGGATGCCCGGATAGTGGCATGCTGGGCATGCTCAATGTGCTGGTCAAGCCTTCTAGAAACTTTGACAAAAGGTTTCCATGCTAGGCTCCATCGGATGATGTCAACAACATGTGAGGACTACCATCCTGCTTGTCCTAGGAGAATAAGTCTTAATCCCCCTTCTCGAGGATAAGGATATACCTGAAATAGAATCCCTGGCCACACAACTGAGGAGGGACTGTTCAGAGGAAGTCCGCTGCTCTGGGTCTGTCAAATCCCTCTAAGGTATTAATTTGTTGCATGAATTTGTGCTACACTGAACTATGTAGAGTTGGTGAACTGTAATCTGAGCACTTAGCATGGGCCCCTGGAAAACCATTTTCCTCAAATATGTCCATCTCCCTTGGGTTCTTCCCAGGTGGCGTGTTGGAGTGATCAAGAGTGTGCTCAGCACATTACAATGCCGACTCCACCACTACTGACTGTTAGGGAAGCTGAATGACCCCAGAACCTGTGAAGCTTGGACCTTTCATTTTAAATCCAGTTTCTAGGCCACCTGCAGGCTTGTTGGTATCTGCTGCATCCTCATCTGGAGGTTCTCAAGGAGTTTATGAATCGGATTAGCCAAAGAATTCGCTGGAGGTTGAAAAAACTGAAGAAGCCTGAAGACATCTATTCTCAGGTTCTTTTCTTTCTGCACACATCTAGACTCCTTCGTTTTCAGTTTAAACCAATTTTCACCTATAAATCTCTGGAGGTGAAAATCAGTTTGAACCGATATTTAGTGTAATTTTAGGATGATTAAAAAACTGTTGTACTGCAAATTCTTTTTCAGTTAATGCACAATTAAGCTCTGGAATTTGTTGCCAGAGGATGTGGTTAATGCAGTTAGTGTAGCTGGGTTTAAAAAAGGTTTGAGTAAGTTCTTGGAGAAGTCCATTAACTACTATTACTCAAGTTGACTTAGAGAATAACCACCGCTATTACTGGCATCAGTAGCATGGGATCTACTTACTGTTTGGGTACTTGACAGGTACTTGTAGCTGGATTGGCCCCTGTTGGAAAATAGGATGCTGGGCTTGATGGGCTCTTAGTCTGACCCAATATGGCAATTTCTTATGTATTTATAAGCAGTGTTTCAAGGCCTCCAGCTACTGGAAGCCAAAGTAGGCCAAAGCCCATGCTGTGTTTCAGGTCCCCCCTTCTCAACCCTCAAGCAGCCAAAGTGTCTGCTGTCTGGTGCTGCGAATATGCTTCAAACAGGCCCTGCCCGCTAGAAGCACTTTCCAGCAGGCTCCCTGGACCTTCACAAAAGCAGAAATGCAGTACTGCACAGCATGGGAGCCTCAGTAAACATGCTGCCGAAGAAATTAGAAGAAGCCTAGAGCCACCATTGGTAAGGATCAATGCTGTTGCAGTACAGAGAGGGGTGGACGGTGGGAGAGGGAGATTCTAGGTGGCGGGGGTCAATGAAAGGGACATGCTAGGCAGGGGATGGCAATAGAGAGGGATATGCTGCTGAGTGGAAGATTCTGCTTTATATTGGGTTTTTTTTACCTGGTTTCTGACCACTGAAATAAATTCCGATAATTACCCAGAAAAATGAGAGTTTTATTTTTCAATTGATTTTCTCCTGTTTTTGTTTTAAACCACCCCAATAAATTCCCAGAAAAAATAAAGAACAATAAAAAACAAAAATGAAGGCCCTTACACATATCTTATTTATCTTTTAGTGAAATCATATTTTCCAGGAGTTGATATATTAGATCTCAATTATCAAGGGCTTTCTTCCATTTTGACTATGGGGGAAATTCTTGATAAATCTAGGGTAGATTTTAAAAGAAGCGCGCGCAGCCTACATGTGCGCACGCTACCCAGTGAGCGCACATGTATGCCCGATTTTATAACATGCAGGCGCATGCATGTTATAAAATCCAGGGTCGGTGCACGCAAGGGGGTGCACAATTGTGCACCTTGTGTGCGCCAAGCCGCGCTGCCTTCCTCCATTCCCTCCCCCTAACCTTCCCACCCCTCCCCCTAACCTCCCCCCCCCCCCCCCCCCGCTAGCCCTACTCTAACCCACCCCCTGACTCTTGCTTTACCTTTCGTGCCTGCCTCTGGGCAGGCGCAAGTTGCACATGCTGGCAGCCTGCCGGCATGCGATCCTCTGACACAGCGGCATTGGCCACTATGTCGGAGGCTCTGGCCCCGCCCATGCCCGCGGACCGCCCCTTTTGTAAAGCCCCGGGACTTACACGCATCCCGGGGCTTTATGTGCGTCACCGGGCCTTTTTAAAATAGGCCCGGCGCGCCCTTTTAAAATCCGGCCCTCTGTGCTTTTAGGAACACTATTTACTTTTTGGCATATATGAATTACAAATGTTCTCCTTGGTATGACATATAAATCTACAAAATAGATCATTAATAATTTTATAAATCCTTTAAAAATTACACTGTTACTTTTGTTAACAATATAAAATAAAGCAATTAACATTTTTTTTCCACTGATATGGTCCCCTATCAGAAAAGAAGACACCATTATGAAAAAATAATTTATGACAAAATACACCTACAAATTCCAATTAAATAAGAATTTTAATTTCAGGATTTCTACCAACTAAAGACTAAGACCTTGATAATAGGTTACTGCATGCATCTGCTTTAGCTTTTAACTTCCAATTTATAAACAAACCCACACTATAAACAAACATTACAAACAGCTACATTCATTTAATACTGTTTAAAAGCAATGCAAAAAAAATTGATTACTATCATTACAAATTGACTTCTGAGTTTCAATTGCCTGAATATCAACTTAAGCTGTTTAACTATTCCTTTAATAAATTACTATAAACTGATAATCTTACAAGATAGTTTCTGAGATTGTTTTTGCAAGCTTGTGATCTCTGATCTGCTGGTAGAAGATAATTTTGATTTAAATTGCTCTGAAAAGACTATAATAAAAGACAGAGGGTAGTTTTGGAAATGTAAAGTAAAAATTGTCTAAAATGCTACTGGATAAACAGAATGTGCTGTGGATAGGTCAGGTCAAGGTCTTAGGTAAACATCTTGTTTGTGTCCTGCAGCCTTCTTTTATGCACATCTTATTCTCTCAGTAGGGTCCTTCTGCACTAGTCTGAACATCAGGCTGCTGCACCCTATCGATCTTCTTTAAATCTTCAGAATAATAAATTTCAAAACAACACAGTGCAAGCCGACTAAACCCTTTAATTACATCACTGCTGAAAGGAAATCATTGATCAATGGCATTATGGGAAATTAAACTGCCCCCCAAACTGGATCAAAGTCAATGAAAGAGCAGACTAGCTGCCCCCATTTGGGACTTGCACTAGATTAGTACTCATGGACAAGTAAAGGCGGCTATATTATCACATGCTGCTTGCTAGGTTTTTGAAGTTCTGCCTAGCAGGTGTCATGCTCTGAGCATGTTTTCTGATTACTCTAATTAAATATAAAATTATCAACAGATCTTCATATTGATCCATAAAAACCTCTTCTAAATGGAAAATGTAAAGCTCTGAGAAGGATGCATAAGGTAGCAGGGTACTTTTAACAGGTTTAATCAGTTTTCTTAATGATACATCTTACTGACAGCTATCAATACAAAAATATCAATCCTTATTCACTGTGAATGTTTTACTTTGTTATCTGCCTATAAAAGGGCATCACTTTATATGTCTAACAGTGCAAAATAAACAAATTCATAATGTTTAGAACTAATTCATAATATTTAGAGGGCTTTTTTTTTGTTTACTGCAAATTTCAGATAAGCAAAAAAAGGTCATTTTAAAACAAACGCATGTGCACTCTTACATACTTGTATCAGTGCACGAGTGAAGATACACTGGGATTTTTAATTATGCGTACACTTCTGCATGTATGTTTTAAACTACACCAACTGTGCATAAGTACGTTCATAATTTTTAGAGATTATTCAAGCAAAGCTAGAGCGTGTGTCTTCCATAGGACTTTGTTGGCTTTTAAGCACGTATGAAAGCGGATTTTAAATAATGCTTGCATGAGGCACATTTCCAGTTTTCCAATTAGTCCACCAATTTCTTCAGTTAATATCGAGGTCTTCTAAACCCTCTGATTCTTCATTCTGCATACCACCCAGTTGACCCGGACCCCTCACCCTGTCCTATAAGCCCTAAAACTTGAGATCTACAGACTTGCTTCTCATCAGGAGCAGCAGAAAAGTGACAGGGATATCTCGCATATTTGTGCTGTGGTTTTGGGTTTTAAACTATGGAGTTACGCGTGCAAGTTTTGTCCCCGCCCCGGAACGCCTATTCCTTGCCCCTTTTCTGCTCCCTTATTTCCCACATTCACATGGGTACATATGAGCGTAATTTTCAGCTTTTTAAAATCCGCGTTGCTTGCATGTGGCCCACATACATTCACAGGTGGGCATTTTTGCACTAGCAATGCTTTTAAAATCGATCTCTAAGATTCCAACAGATGCAATTCTGTACAGAGTAGCTTCTTTTTTCACTACAAATACTCATCTTACTGGCATAAAAATAGACTTTATATTAAAATTGGGTACTTGCCAGGTTCTTATGGCCTGGATTGGCCACTGTTGGAAACAGGATGCTGGGCTTGATGGACCCTTGGTCTGACCCAGTATGGAATGTTCTTATGTTATTACAATTAAAAGAATCTATTAAATTGATTAATAAAGTCATTACTGTTTCCTTTAGAAAAAGTACACAGCAAAAAGTATTACTGAACTGAAATTAATTGCCAGACAAACTGTGCAAGCAATAACATGTTATATGTGTTTTACAAGCAGGACACTTTGGGCTAGATTTTAAAAGCCCTGTGCGCCAGCGCGCCTACTTTGCATAGGCCGCCGGCATGCGCACAGCCCCGGGACGCGCGTAAGTCCCGGGGCTTCGTAAAAGGGGCGGGAGGGGGCATGTCCGGGGGTGTGGTGGCAGTCCGGGGGCATGTACTGGGGCGTGTCCGGGGGCAAGGGGGTGGTTTGGGGCGGGTCCAGGGGCGTGGCGATGGTTCGGGGGAGGGCCAGGAGGGCGATCCTGAGTCCCCCGGCACTGCGGCCTGTGCCGGGGATGCCGAGGCGGCGCGCGCAAGTTACGCCTGCTTCAAGGCGTAACTTGCACAACAAAAGGTAAGGGGGGGGGATTTAGGTAGGGTGGAGAAGGTGGGGGGACGCGGAAGGAAAGTTCCCTCCTAGGCCGCTCCGATTTTGGAGCGGCCTCGGAGGGAACGGAGGCAGGCTGCGCGGCTCGGTGCGCGCAGGCTGATGATTTTGCGCAGCCTTACCCGTGCCGACCCCGGATTTTATAAGATACGTGCGGCTACGCGCGTATCTTATAAAATCCAACGTACTTTTTAAAGATATACCTCCAAGTGTTTTATTTTTGATTTACCGGTATTTTAAGAACATAAGAAATTGCCATACTGGGTCAGACCAAGGGTCCATCAAGCCTCCTGTTTCCAACAGTGGCCAATCCAGGCAACAAGTACCTGGCAAGTACCCAAACACTAAGTAGATCCCATGCTACCACTGCCAGCTATAGCAGTGGCTATTCCTCAAGTCAACCCGATCAATAGCAGTCAATGGACCTCTCTTCCAAGAACCTATCCAAACCTTTTTTAAACCCAGCTTCACCAACTCCACTAAGCATATCTTCTGACAACAAATTCTAGAGCTTAATTGTTCATTGAGTGAAAAAGAATCAAACTCTTTAGCCTTGCCTCATAGGAGAGCTGTTCTATCCCCTTTATCATTTTGGTCGCCCTTCTCTGTACCTTCTCCAGTGCAACTATATCTTTTTTGAGATACGGTGACCAGAACTGCACACAGTACTCAAGGTATGGTCTCACCATGGCGCAATACAAAGGCATTATGACATTTTCCATTTTATTCACCATTCCCTTCCTAATAATTCCTAACGTTCTGTTTGCCTTTTTGACTACCGCAGCACACTGAGCCGACAATTTCAATGTATTATCCATTATGATGCCTAGATCTTTTTCCTGGGTGGTAACTTAACATCGTGTAACTACAGCATGGGTTATTTTCCCTATATGCAACACCTTGCACTTGTCCACATTAAGTTTCATTTGCCATTTAGATGCCCAATCTTCCAGTCTCACAAGGTCCTCCTGCAATTTATCACAATCTGCTTGTGATTTAACTACTCTGACAAAATTTGGTATCATCTGCAAATTTAATTACCTCACTCGTTGTATTCCTTTCCAGATCATTTATAAATATACTGAAAAGCACGGTCCAAGTACAGATCCCTGAGGCACTCCACAGTTTACCTTTTTCCATGGAGAAAATTGACTATTTAATCCTACTCTCTATTTCTAGTCCTTTGACCAGTGTTCCCCGCCTTGAACATTAAATTTGTGAGGGATACACATTCTCTTAATTAATTAATTAAATAAATAAATAAATAAATAAATGTTTAAGATGGAGTGTATTTGGATTTTCAGAAGGCATTTGACAAAGTCCCTCATGAGAGGCTTCTACGAAAACTAAAAAGTCATGGGATAGGAGGCGATGTCCTTTTGTGGATTACAAACTGGTTAAAAGACAGGAAACAGAGAGTAGGATTAATTGGTCAATTTTCTCAGTGGAAAAGGGTAAACAGTGGAGTGCTTCAGGGATCTGTACTTGGACCGGTGCTTTTCAATATATATATAAATTATCTATAAAGGAATACGAGTGAGGTTATCAAATTTGCGGATGATTCAAAATTATTCAGAGTAGTTAAATCACAAGCAGACTGTGATACATTACAGGAGGACCTTGCAAGACTGGAAGATTGGGCATCCAATTGGCAGATGAAATTTAATGCGGACAAGTGCAAGGTGTTGCATATAGTGAAAAATAACCCTTGCTGTAGTTACCCGATGTTAGGTTCCGTATTAGGAGCTACCACCTAGGAAAAAGATCTAGGCATCATAGTGGATAATACTTTAAAATCGTCAGCTCAGTGTGCTGCAGCAGTCAAAACAAGCAAACAGAATGTTAGGAATTATTAGGAAGGGAATGGTTAATAAAACGGAAAATGTCATAATGCCTCTATATCGCTCCATGGTGAGACCGCACCTGGAATACTGTGTACAATTCTGGTCGCCGCATCCCAAAAAGGATATAGTTGCGATGGAGAAGGTACAGAGAAGGGCAACCAAAATGATAAAGGGGATGGAACAGCTCCCCTATGAGGAAAGGCTGAAGAGGTTAGGGCTTTTCAGCTTGGAGAAGAGACAGTGAGGGGGATATGATAGAGGTCTTTAAGATCATGAGAGGTCTTGAACGAGTAGATGTGACTTGGTTATTTACACTTTCAAATAATAGAAGGACTAGGGGGGCATTCCATGAAGTTAGCAAGTAGCACAATTAAGACTGATCGGAGAAAATTCTTTTTCACTCAACGTACAATAAAGCTCTGGAATTTGTTGCCAGATGTGGTTAGTGCAGCTAGTGTAGCTGGGTTCAAAAAAGGTTTGGATAAGTTCTTGGAGGAGAAGTCCATTAACGGCTATTAATCAAGTTTACTTAGGGAATAGCCACTGCTATTAATTGCATCAGTAGATTGGGATCTTCTTAGTGTTTGGATAATTGCCAGGTTCTGTGGCCTAGTTTAGCCTCTGTTGGAAACAGGATGCTGGGCTTGATGGACCCTTGGTCTGACCCAGCACGGCAATTTCTTATGTTCTTAAGATGCCCCAAAATCCAAGCATATTCAAGACAAAATTTCTGACATTTAAAACCTGTCATGCCTGATCATGTATGTAAAGCAGAGTCAATTGTTTGATACTATTATCGTGGTTAAAAAAGTAAAAAAAGGCTGGCCATTGGCTCATGTGGGGGTCCTAGATTTGATTCCTGGGCCAAGTCTTCCGCTCTCTGGGTCAGTCAGGGCTGCAGATGCTGCACAGGCAGTATTCACAGACCTTGTGGGAAGGAGTCTCAATCATCACACAACGGTGACAGCTAGTGGCTGGACTTAGGACCCGTGACTGCAGGGTTGCCCAAAAGAATTGAGGCATGTGATTTTTTTTTAGCAAGGACTGTTGCTGCAGTGATTGGGCTAAGTGAGTTGAAAGGAAATATAAAATAGGGGAAAATTGTCTCCAGATAGTTGCAAATGAAGACACATTTTTCAAGAGCCGCAAAAGAGGCTGGTGTAATTGATTTGGAAGCCCAAGAAACAGGAAGAAATGGCTAGGCCAAATCCATTCCCTTTCCACCCAAACAAATCTACAGTATATATTACCATTTTATTTCACTTTTCATGAGTCAACATCAGTATGAAATTACTCTTTTCCATCACATATTTTATACCTGTATAACCCTGTCTATAAACACACTGAAACTTAGTACTACAGACTGCTCATTTTGACAAGTCATTATAAAAAAATCCCACAACAATTTATATTTAGCAAAAAAAAAAAACCTTAAAATTTCCATAACAAGGTCTCATTTAACCTGATGATTTATCTCAGGGAGTCACAAACTGCTCTATCAGTTATGCAGTTTCCCCTTTCTAAAGCTCTTCTTATTCATTCTGTATTCCCTCTGGTGAGTTCTCATTGCTAATGCCCAAATGGCATCAACCTGTTGTTTAGCATGATTATGAAAGGCTAGCCTGCTAGCTAATTTATCTAGGGATTCAAGCCCTGAAACCATTTCAATCTGCTACTCTGTTTCAGTGTTAAAGCCCCAAAACAGTGAGATCCCCATGCAAAATGAAAATATCCCTTTTAAGGGAGAATTAAATGTAAAAAATTAAATTTTTTTTTAATTACATGCAAAATACATTTAAAAAAAAAACCATACAGATTTTGAGTCAATGCCATGGCTCAGGACATAATGTTGTACATTGCAGAACAGAAGATTTATGCTTGTCCAATGGGAACAGTAACACTCAGGAATACTGCAGAAACGAACTAGAGTCCAAGAAATGTAGAAAGATAAAGCAAGTTTGCTTACTGTAAACAGTGTGTTTTCCACAGATAGCAGGACGAATTAGCCATACTGTCTTGGAGCACCCCCTGGAAACCCGGTGCTGAAACTTCTCATAGAATGTTGAAAACATCGCTCCTGCAAGCCTGTGAGACTGACTCGCTCCCTTCAGTTGATTAGATAGCAAAGAAACAGGTGCATTTAGGAAGGAAGACATAGAGCAGGCAGAAGGATAGAGATTGTTGGGGAAGGTGGGTGGGGACGCATGGGGAAAACATTGTTTATGGTAAGCAAACTTGCTTTCCCCCGCAGATAAGCAGGCTGAATTAGCCATGCTGTCTGGGAGTCCCTAGCTAGGGAGACGAAGCACAGGATATTTAGTCAGAAACAGTTTATACGTTTGGATATATGAAGGACTATATGTGTAGTGTATCCTTGCCTGGTGTGGACAGTCTTAAGAGTTAATGGCATGACACTATCTCCCTGTCCTATGAATGCATCCAACTTAGTATGGTGCTGCTGGAGGCAGTAATGAGAGGTGAAGGTATGTAGTAAAGACCATATCACTGCTCTGCAAATGTCCTGAACAGGCACCTGTCTAAAGTGGGCGATCGAAACCGACATAGCTCTCAACTGATGTGCTTTGACCCTTGAAGTCAAACGTTCGGACCTGGTAGAATAGCAGAAGTGGATGCATTGAGTTAGCCAGTTTGCTAGTGACTCTTTAGTCACTGGCAATCCAGGGGCATTCAGGCTGAAGGACAGAAAGAGCTGGGAGTGTCTTTTTGGAATATTACTCCTTTGCTTACAGTAGGCTAATGCTCTTTCACAATCCAATGTGTGCAACAGAGCTTTCTGACTTACTGTTTGAATGTGGTTTAGGGAAGAAAGCTGGCAGTGTTATGGTTTGAATCAAATGAAAAACTGAAACTACCTTTGGAAGGAAGGATGGGTGAGTTTGTAAGGTGACCTTGTCGTGACAGAATTGTAAGCAAGGAGAATAGTGAATTAATGCTTGAAGTTCACTGACTCGTCGGGCTGAGGTTATTGCTACCAGGAATATTACTTTCCATGTGAGAAATTTCAATGACAATGTTTGCATTGGCTCAAAAGGTGGGAGCATCAGTGCTTCCAAGACCACATTTAGGTCCCAAGGTACTGCTAGCTGTGTTGTCGGTGGTCGGAACCTCAAGGCGTCCCTCATGAAATGAGATACGAGGGAGTGCATGGATATGGAGGCTCCCTGTATAGAAAGATGATATGCCAATATTGCGCTGAGGTGCACTCTTCTGGAGGAAATTGCTAGCCCAGAGATGTACAGTAAATGTAGGTATTTAAGTAACTGTTCCGGTGAAGAATGAAAGTGTCAAGCGCTGCCGACATACACCAGTGGCTATACCTATGCCATTTAGCTGCATAATTTTTCCTTGTGGACGGTTTTCTTGAAGAGATAACAATGTCCTGAATTTCCATCAGAATAGGAAGGTGGCTTAGTACTTCCCTTTCAATCTCCATGCTGTCAAGTGAAGGGAGTCTTGCATGAGGTGAGGTAGTGCTCCTCCTTCCTTCGTTAGAAGATCCGACCTCTTCGGAAGAAGGACCGGTTATATGGAGAGGTGCATGAGCTAGGCATACCAGGGCTACCTGGGCCATGCTGGTGCTAAGAGGATAAGATCAAACTGGTCTGTGATGCTTTTCTGTATTACTTGAGTTATTAGTGGGATTCAAGTGAAAAGATTCAATAGGTTTCCCGCCCACTTGAGCAGAAAGGCGTCCTGAGTCAGTCTTCGTTTGCTTGGATACAGAGAGCAAAACTCCTGTAGCTTTGTGTTGTACTAGGTGGCAAAGAGGTCTATGCGGAGCGTTCCCCACTTTTGGAATAGGGAGGACGCCACGTCTCGATGTAGCACCCATTCGTGGGGGTGATTCTGCTGAGGCGGTCGGCTTCCTTATTTCTTATTCCCAGCAGTAAGGTTGCTTGCAGTCGTATCAAGTGAGCTAGCACCCATACCAGTGTCAATACTGATCCCTTGCATAGTATCTTGCAACCAGACCTGCCTTCCTTGTTTATGTAGAACATGGCCACCTGATTGTCCGTGTATACCATCACCGTTTTGTGTTGCAGAATGCTCGAGAAGATGAGGATGGCTTATCATATGGCACATAGTTCTGGCAAGTTGATCTGGAATGTTTTTTCGCTGGGGGACCAAAGGCCTTGTGTTTTGAAGTGCAAGACATGTGCACCCCATCCCTTCATGGAGGCATCTGTAGTTAGCACTATCTGATGAGTCAGACTTCAGAAAGGTGTGCCCGACTGTAAGACACTGGGACTCAACAACCAATCCACGTCTGCTATATTGGTTGATTCAAGGTTAGCGGTCTCAACATGGGGTGGAAGCGTTGAGACCACTGGGACTTCAGACACCACTGCATACGGCGCATGTGAAGGCGTATGTGAGGGACTACATACATTGCCGCTGGCATGTGACCCAATATGTTGAGAACTTGCCGAGCTGTGGGATGTAGAAGGAGCTTTAGTGTTGAGGCCAGATTCTGTAAATTGTGAATCCTGACTTCTGGCTTTGCAAAGCCGCGTGTGAACACCCTGGGCACCGAAGAGAGGCCAAATGGTAAGACCTTGTATTGGTAGTGTCGGGTGCTGACTTGAAAACAAAGGTAGTGCCAGGAAGAGGGGTGCATCAGTTTGTGAACTTATGCATCCTTCAGTTCTAAGGAGCACATCCAGTTGTTGGGTTGCAGAAAAGGTAAAATAGTTTTCAGAGAAGTCATCTTGAACTTCTCCTGCCAAATGTATCAATTCAGGGCCCTTTTTAACTGCCAAAAGTTTTGGGGATCCCCAGTCTGTCCCCATGAGTATCTCTCCCAACCAGTTTCACTCCATTCCTTCCCCATCAGTCTTGTCCATCTGTCTCTCTCCTCCATTTCCTGTTCCCTGCACACCAGTCTCTCTCCCCATTGGTACCTCCCTCCTCCGCTCTACATTTCTCTCTGTCCCTCTAGTTCACCCTCACCAGTATCTCTCTCTCTTTCCCAATTAGTATCACTTTACTGGGTACTGCTGGGACTTAAAGAGTGAGATTGTGGAGTAAACTAATCTTTAGTTTGTGTGCTTCATTAAAAAGGAAAGCTAGGTAATTCTAAGTGTCAGGCCCATTCAATAAAGTCCGCGGGAGATCCAGCACGTCCCTAGCGCCTCCTTATTGGAGGAAGTAGCGGGTGTGACAGCCGATGCTAAGTTTTAGCAGCATTGGTTGTCAAACCTGCTGACAGCCAAGGGTTTGGAGAAAGGATGCCGGCAAAGTTGAGCGTCTGTTTTCCAACCCGTGGGCAGATTTTTTTTTTTTAAATATGTTTTTTTTTTTTTAAATTTTTGGGGCCTCCGACTTAATATCGCTAAGATATTAAATCGGAGGTGTACAGAAAAGCAGTTTTTTCTGCTTTTCTGTACACTTGCCGGTGCCATCTGAAATTAACTCCTGCCTTTGGTAGGCATTCATTTCTGAGGGTAAAATGTGCGGTTTGGCAGCACATTTTACTTTCTGTATTGCGGGTGAACATGAGATGAGCACTATTAGTTTCAGGGGGGGTTGACCGCGCGTTTTCCACGCGCTATTACCCCTTACAGTATAAGGGGTAATAATAGCGTGTAAAAAACACACGGCCAATCGCACCGTTCTGTATCGGCCTGTGTGTTTGCCTGTTAAAAAGAAAAGAAAGGAAGGTAATTCTAAATGTATCTACTGTTAGAAAGGAAAGAAAGGTAGGTAATTACATTTATGTGCCTAATAAAAAGGAAAGAAAGGTAGATAATTTTAAGTGTGTATGCCTCATAAAAAGGAACAAACGGTAGATAATTCTCTTTCTTTCCCTCCCACCCACAAGCAGATTCTTTGATTTATAGGCTCATACCATTTAAGAGGACAAGAGACATTTTCACACAAAAAATCAATCAGGGATTTATCTACATCAAGGAAATGACCCAGAACTTATCAATAGATTAATTGTTCCCTGGCAGGCTTTTGCAAATTAACATTAAATAAACTACACAAATTTAAATAATATTAGTTTGCACATCCCTACTCCCTTAGCAACTCCCAACTAAGAAAACAACATAATTAAGAAACAGACAGCAGTCCAGAAGCAAGATCAAGGTCTTCCAGTCTTTTGCACCTAGTGCCACATGCATGATTATCTATCAGTTGGTGAAAGGTTGTATGTGTACACAAGGTACAATGATGTCCTGGCTCTTAGAGAACAAATCCAATCTCTGGTGGCTAGAGTGGCAGACCTGGAGCAGCTGAAGCAGACAAAGAGATACATAGTGGAGATATTCAGGGACACAGTAGCCAAGTCCCAACTCCAATCTGGCAGCCTCTGACTGCCATGGAGGAGCAAGATCACCTGGATGGAGAGCATCAACTTGGTATAGTAGGAAGTGATCCTACAACTAGGACTTGTTCTCCAGGTGATACATTATTCTTTCACACAGAGGATGCGTCTCCAAGGGCTTATGCCTAGGAGGGGTTAGATCAGCCATCATATTTGGTAATTTGATCATTAGGAATGTAGATAGCTGCTTGGTTGGTGGATGTAAGGATTGGTTGGTAACTTGCCTGTAGGGTGCAAAGGTGGTGGACCTCATGTGTCACCTAGATATGATTTTAGACAGTGCTGGGGAAGAGCCTGATGTTATGGTGCATGCAGGTACCGAATGCATAGTTTTCGTAACTCTGATAGTGTGTAGGGTTGGTATATTTTTATGGTTAAGTTAGATTTTTAATGATATGGAGCATGTCATATGGAATTTTTGATAGTTAAGAACTTTATATTGAAATATTAAAAAGTAGAATAAAGGTGTTTTGTAATCTTTTTGATTATTCCCTTTATACATTTTTTGATTCTCCATTTTTGGGGAATATTTTTTCTTTAACTTCTCTTTTGTCTAATACTTAAAGGAACACAGGATTTGGTGCAAGAGGTAACAATAGCGGGACCGCTCAGCAACAATGAGTATAATGCAATCAAATCTGAGTTAATAACTGGAGGAAGAACATTAAGTAAATCCACTGCTCTAGCATTTAAATTTCAAAAGAGAGACTGATAAAATGAGGAAAATAGCTAGAACAACATCTAAAAGGAGTAGCTACAAAGCTAAAAGAGTTTACATCAGGGGTAGACAATGTTTAAAAATATCATCTTGAAAACCCAAACCAGATGTATTCCACGTATTAAAAAGGCAGAAGGCCAAACAACTAAAGGCATGTTTAAAAGGAGATGTGAAAGAGGCTATTTTAATCAAAGGAATGTCTTTCAAAAATTGGAAAAAGGATTTAAATGAGGAAAATAGGAAAAAGCATAAGCCTTAGCAAGTTAGATGTAAAACACTGATATGGCAGGCAAAAAGAGAATTTGTAAAGAAGCTGCCTCTAGAGGCAAAAACTCATAATTAACCTTTTTTTAAATATATCCAAAGCAGGAAGCCTCTGAAGGGGTCAGTTGGAAGACAAGGCCATAGCGGCAAGAATAATATAGAAACATAGAAACGACGGCAGAAGAAGACCAAACAGCCCATCTAGTCTGCCCAGCAAGCTTTCACACATTTTTTTCTCATACTTATCTGTTACTCTTGGCCCTTAATTGGTAACTTTTTGGTTCTAGTTACCTTCCACCCCTGCCACTGATGTAGAAGAAATGAACTCTTTGCTTCGATATTTATTGAAGATGATGTTGAGAAGATACCTGTGCCGAAAATGGTATTTAATGGTGATAATTTTGAAGACCTGAAACAAATCATGGTGAATCTGGATGATGTAATAGGGCAGACCTACAAATTAAATAAAAAAGCACCTGGATCAGAGGGTTTACACCCCAGAGTTCTGAAAGAATTAAAAAATGAAATTGCAGATCTATTACTAGTAATTTGTAATCTATTATTAAAATTGTCTACTGAACCTGAAGATTGGAGTGTGGCCAATGTGATGCTGATCTTTAAAAAGGGCTCCAGGGAATCTGGGATACTATAGACCAGTGAGCCTGACATCAGTACCAAGAAAAATTATAGAAACTATTCTAAAGAATAAAATGAGAGAACATACAGAAAGCCACGGTTTATTGGGACACAGCAAGCATGAATTTTCAAAAGGGATGTCTTGCCTCACCAATCTGCTACATTTTTTTAGGGGTGATCCATTTTTTTAATGGTGATCCTGTGTATAAAATGTATTTGGATTTTCAGAAGGCATTTCACAAAGGCCCACATGAGACATTCCTAAGAAAAATAAAAAGTCATGGGATAAGATGCAAAGTCCTATTGTGGATTGCAAACTGGTTAAAAGTTAGGAAACAGAGAGTAGGAATAAATATCAACAATAGAGTGCGCCAGGGATTGGGATCGGTACATTATATTATATTTATAAATGGAAAAGGGAGCAATAAGTGAGGTGATCAAATTTTCAAATTACACAAAATTACTCCAAATAGTGAAATCATAAGTGGATTGTGAGAAATTGCAGGAAGACCTTGCGAGACTGGGAGACTGAGCATCCAAATGGCAGATGAAATTTAATGTTGACAAGTACAAAGTGATGCACATAGGGAAAACTAACCCACTCTGTAGTTATATGATGTTAGGTTCCATATTAGGTGTTACAACCCAGGAAAAGGATCTAGGTGTCATCATGAACAATATTTTAAAATCCTCAGCACAGTATGCGGCAGCAGTAAAAAAAAATAAATTAAAGGTAAACAATGTTAGGAATTATTAGGAAAGAAATGGATAATAAAATAGAGAATGTTATAATACCTCTGAATTGCTCCATGGTGGAAAGACACTTTGGGCCAGATTTTATAAATATGCGCGAGCGCGTACTTTTGTTCGCTCTCTCTTGTACTTCTTGTTCGCGCTCGCACCAGGCGCGAACAAGAGTATGCGGGATTTTAATAGATACGCGCGTAGCTATATCTATTAAAATCTGATTTCGGAGCGGCCTCGGAGGGAACTTTCCTTCCACCCCCCCGCACCTTCCCTTCCCCTACCTAACCCACCCCCCCGGCCCTATCTAAAACCCCCCCCCCTAACTTTGCGTGCGCTGGCCGGCTGCCCCACTCCATGTTCCGGTCCCGAGGGCTGGTCCGGAGGCCGTGGCCACGCCCCCGGAATGCCCCCGGGCCGAAACCACGCCCGTGGCACCGCCCCCAAAACGACGCGTCACTCCGGGCACGCCCCCGACACGCCCCTCCATGCAAGTCCCGGGACTTACGCGTGTCCCGGGGCTTGCGCGTGCCGCCGAGCCTATGCAAAATAGGCTCGGCACGCGCAGGGGGGGTTTGGGGTAGGTTTTCGGGGGGTACACGCGTATCCCTTTCAAAATCTACCCGCTAGAGTATTGTATGCATTCTGGTCATTGCATCTCAAAAAATATATAGCTGAACTGGAAAAGGGCAACCAAAATGATAAAGGGGATGGAATGGCTCCTCTATGAGGAAAGGCTAAAGAGGTTAGGGCTGTTCAGTATGAAGAAGAGACAGCTGAGGAGTAGAAAAGAATGGGTAAATGTATATCAATTATTTACTCTTTCAAATAATACAAAAAGTAACTTTATGAAGTTAGTAAGTAGCACATTTAAAACAAATTGGGGAATATTCTTTTTCACTCAGTGCATAATTAAGCTCTGAAATTCATAAGACCATAAGAAATTGCCATGCTGGGTCAGACCAAGGGTCCATCAAGCCCAGCATCCTGTTTCCAACAGAGGCCAAACCAGGCCACAAGAACCTGGTACCCAAACACCAAGAAGATCACATGCTACTGATGCCAATAATAGCAGAGGCCATTCCCTAAGTCAACTTGATTAATAGCAGTTAATGGACTTCTCCAAAACCTTTTTTAAACCCAGCTACACTAACTGCACTAACCACATCTTCTGGCAACAAATTCCAGAGCTTAATTGTGCGGTGAGTGAACAAGAATTTTCTCTGATTAGTCTTAAATGTGTTACTTGCTAACTTCATGGAGAGCCCCTTATCCTTCTATTATCCGAAAGTGTAAATAACTGATTCACATCTACTCATTCAAGAACTCTCATGATTTTAAAGACCTCTATCATATCCCCCCTCAGCCGTGTCTTCTCCAAGCTGAACAGCCCTAACCTCTCCAGCCTTTCCTCATAGGGGAGCTGTTCCATCCCCTTTATCATTTTGGTTGCCCTTTTTATGTACCTTCTCCATCGCAACTATATCTTTTTTGAGATGCGACGACCAGAATTGTACACAGTATTCAGGTGCAGTCTCACCATGGAGCAATACAGAGGCATTATGGCATTTTCCGTTTTATTAACCATTTCCTTCCTAATAATTCCTAACATTCTGTTTGCTTTTTTGACTGCTGTAGCACACTGAGCCGACGATTTTTCAATCCCCTTTTATCATTTTTGTCCTTCTGTATCTTATCTATGTCTGCTATGTCTTTTTTGAGATGGGTATCCAAAACAGCACTCAATACTCAAGGTGCGGTCGCACCATGGATCTATACAAAGGAATTATGATATTCCCAGTTTTGTTCTCTAATCCTTTCCAAATAATTCCTAACATTCTATTTTCCTTTTTGTCTGCTGCCATACACTGAACCAAAGATTTTAAGGTGTAACAGGTGTTTTCAGAGGACAGCAGGATGTCAATCTTCTTACCCAGTTGACATCATCAGATGGAGCCTGGCTGAAAAATTTTACTTCAATGTGTTTAGAAACTTTTAATATGCACTACTGACCATGTGCAGCCTGTTATACCTCCACATGGAATTCTTTCAGTCTATGGTTTAGCTTATACTTGGAGAAACAAACTCCAAGGGAAGGTGAGTAGGTTTTGTGAGAAACTGACATCCTGCTATCCTCAGAGAACAACTGTTACAGGTAAGCAACTCTTTTTTCCCCCAAGGACAAGTAGAATGGCAGTGATTACACATGGGGAATCCCTTGCTACAGACTATCCCGAACAAAAAAAGGGGGAACCTCTACAAAATAGTGACAATAGGCAGAAACTGTTTTTTTGTAGCAGCAAGTGTATGGTTTTTAGAGATGTGAATCGGAACCAGAATCGGATCCGATTTCAGTTCCGATTCACATCTCTATAGATGTGAATCGGAACCAGAATCGGATCCGATATCAGTTCCGATTCACATCTCTAAGTTTACCCCAATTGACCAGACACGAGTCTCAGAGTTATTTTAGAAATTTAGGAAAAATGTTTATTATGGTAAATAAATGATTGCCAATAACAATGTGTGTCTGGGAAGGAAAAGCGCAGACTCAGCAAATTACAAGTCACCCTAAGCTTGTCCTTGCCTATGACACAAACTTACAAGGCTTATATACATTTTTTCCAGTTTCCTTTGCCAAGTATTGATCATTTCTAAATGTGTCACTCTGGCCTGGCTTCCATTCCCTAGGCCACGGGCACCCAAACATTCATTCTCTTTCTTTCATGTCCAAATGTTTGTTCTCTTTCTGTCCTATCTCACTACGGCTTGTAGGAAGATATCTATCTTTTTTTTTTTTAATCAAAGTCTGCACGTTCTTTTAAGGTTGGTCTCCACACAGACCACACATGTATCCCATGTCCTTCATCTTTTGCTGACTTAGCCAATATCCTGCAACTGCATGTACTGTCACATATTGGCACTCAGCTTAGTAGGACACAGTTCAGTAAGCAGCTTTATACACAAGACATTTTCATATTTTCAGAGGGTTACTTTTTCTATGGGGGAAGCCTGGAGCCATAATAACTTGTCCTCGGGGGGATGGAGTTGGGTTCTACACCTCAAAAAGATTCCTCAGGACAGACTGACCAAACCTACAGTTGTGTTGGGAGTTCCTGTCCAAGCAATAGTGTGATGTGAATCTGGAGAAAATTCCATGTCGTAGCCTTGCAGATCTTAGGTCGGCTATCAATGCTGCCATGGCTTTGACACTATAAGCCTCGGCATGACTCTACGGATTCAAGCCAGACTGGGCATAACAGAAGAAAATGCAATCTACTAACCAATTAGAAAGCATGTGCTTGGCAATAGCAATTCCGTGTTTGTTGATATCAAATGAAAAAAAATCTGGGAGGAATTTCTAAGGGTTTTAGTCCATTCCAGATAGAAGGCGAAAACTTCTTGTAGCCCAAATTGTGTCAAGCTTGTTCATCTTTGTGGACATGTGGCCTGGGAAAAAATGTTGGAAGAATGATTGCCTGGTTAATGTTCAAATACAACACCATCTTAGGCAGGTTCTCCGGATATGTGCATAGAATCACCCTATTGTGAAAAAATTTGGTATATGATGGATAAGTCAATAGGGCTGGAGATCATGGATTCTACATACTAAAGTGACTACTACTAAAAATATGACTTTCAGGGTCAAATACTTCAGCTCACAGGAGTCTATAGGCTCAAATGGAATTTTCATCAACTGGGTTAACACTACATTGAGGTTCTATGACATAGTGGGAGACCTGATGGGAGGCTTCAAGTGAAGTAAGCTCTAGATGAAAGGGACTACTAAATGATGTTCACAGATAGGTTTACCTTCTACATGGTGGTGGCAAGAACCAATTCTACTAAGGAGAATCCTAACTGAATTGGTCTTAAGACATGACTCTAAAAGATATAGAAGGTAATCAAGCAGTTTTTTTCAGAAGCATATGAAAGGACTAGAACCTTTTCCTCACACCAAAAGGCAAACCTCCGCTACTTTAAACAGTAGCACTTTCTAGTGGAATCCTTCCTGGAAGCCCTAATACAAGAGACATCCTCAGGAAGATTCAGGAGTTGCAGAGCTATCCTCTCAACATTCACACTGTGAGAGCCAGGGACCAGATATTGGAATGGTGCAACAGCCCTTGATCTTGCGTGATCAGAACTGGGGAATTCTCCCTAGTCTGTTTGGATTCCTAATGGTCATCAACTGCAGGAGTGGAAACCAAATCTGTCTTGGCCAATAGGGAGCTATTCTGAATTTCAATAAGGTCTCTGCCATAAGAAGAATTGGAGGCTAAGCATGCAATAGATTCTGACTCCAATTTAAGGCAAAGCAATCTGAGACCTGTTTGCCTTGAATTCCCCATTTGGAGCAAAACAGTGAGACTTTTATGTTCAGAGGGGATACAAATAGATCTACCACAGGTGTGTACCATTTGTGGAATATCTGACTTGCTACCCTTTCCCCCTTCTCCTCTGGTCCAGGGACCATTTATCGGGTTCCAGGATCTGATTCAGTCTATTCACCAGGCTATGCTCCTTGTCTGCCAGGTACTTGGCTCCCAGGACCATTCTCTGAGAAATGGCCCAGTCCCACATCAACTCAATCTCCTTACACAGGAGGTACAATCCTGTTCTTCCCGATTGCTGATGTGGAACATCGCTAATTGATTGTTCGTCTGGAAGCCTTCAGATTGTACCATACTATTTAGTTCTAGGAAGTTTAACTGATGAAGCTTTTCTTGAGCAGATCAAAGGCCCTGTGTGCTCCCCATCCCAGTTTAGACGCATCCATAGTTAGGACAATTCGAACTGGAGGAATTTGAAAGGGAATTCTCCTGGCCAAGTTGAAATGAATTATCCACCAGGATGGAGAATCCTTCAAAGGCTGAGTGAAGCAGATTCTGCCCATAGGAGAGCAAAATTCCTTTCAGGAAGAGTTCAGTTTTATGAAGGTAAATGCAGACTTCCTGGAAAAAAAAAACTTAAGCCAGGGCTGAGAAGGATCAGAGTGTACAAGTCTAAAGATAAGAGGGTAGCAATGTTAACAATGCAACTTAAGACCATAAAGGTAACAGAAGTGGCAATTTTGCTTGTAAAAAACAAAAATGCTGGAAAATGAAGGTGGTGTGAGAAATTAATTATGAAAATTTCTACATGGGGCAACTATGGAGAGAGGTCAACAAGAATCAGTCAATAGCAAAGGGGAAGAAAGAAGATTCTCTATTAATGGAAAGTAAAAAATGGAAATGGATGGGCAGAAACAAGCTTTAATTTAAATGGTGGTTAATGCTCAGATAAGGAGGAAATGGCCAAAAGAAAATCAAGAGTTAAAATAAGGGAAGTAAAGGCAGAGTTAATGGAATCAATGTTGAGAAGGAAATTAAAATTGATATAAGAACAACATATAGAAGACTATCAGTCATAAAAGAGTAAATGTTGTTATATTATCTAAGTTATTTCTGTTCTTATTCTTACATTTCAAATATGATTCTTGAAGTATAATACTATTGGTGGCAAAGAGCCTACAGTCTACAGACTTCTTCTATGCTCATTAAAACCAAGGGGAAATTTTAAATGTGCCTTGGATTTCTACTCTACTAAACATTTATCTAGTGCTACAAGGTGTACATAATGCTGTACAGATACACATATGAAACAATCTCTTTTCTACAGGGCTTACAATTCAGTCAAGATAGAAGAGTTTGGGGACAATCAAGGAATTCAAGTTTCCAAGATGGGTTAATAGATACAGTTTAACTGAAGACAGGTACCATCTCATCTAAACTGGTAAAGCACACCTTTACGAGTTCTTTCAAGAAGAGCTAAAAACAGGTATCATTCATAATACTAAAACAATAGGCCATTTGTGTTTTGACTAAAAAAGAAAGGCAGACATTACATGAGGTTAATTTTCTGACTAACTGCATTGGTGCAACATCTTTTGGTACTTTGTACCTGCAGACGTTGTACCAATTTTCAAAGGGAAAGACATGCATACTTTCACTTTGAAAATTATCCCAGGAAAACTGGCCATGCACATTTATGCCTGCTAATTTGTGTAGGTAGTTTTACTTTGGAAAATAACGCGCATGCTTTTGGAAATTCAGAAGTATTCGCATAAGTGCAAGTGACAAGTGTCATGGCCCTATCCGCACACAAGGAGGGCAATCTTCTAAAAGCCCATTTCCATGGGGAAAACATTGTTTTACCCGCAGAAATGGCTTTAAAATTATCCTCCCTATGTGTAGTTTCACCAAACTATACACACTTTTCCAGTCCATTAAAGAAAGTAATTTAATCAGTTTGTATTTTCTCAGGAAAATCTCATTCAGAGAAATTTTATTGCCAGCTATCTAAATAGTAAATACTTATTATCCTCTCAAAATGAGTTTTTGCTTGCCAAAGGCAAACCCGTTGCTGTTATTGTTGAGCTCTGTCGGAGAAACAAGAAGTTAAAAAGGTTATAAAGATAGCATTAACGTCATGGGATTGTCTTGTCAAGGCTCAAAAGTGCTTAGTAATTGAGGGTTTTATTCAAAGTCTATTAGCACCCATACAAACGGTGCAGTTAATATGATGCTTTAGGCTTTATTTTGTTGCAACCCAGCATAATCACGTACAAACAATTGAATACAGCACATTTATCTGCAGGAAAGCAGGGCTCGTTTTATCATCTGTTCCTAGCTAGAGTTTAAAGAACCTGTCAATAGCATTCAACTTGTACGCAAAAAAAAAAAAATAGTCTTAACCAATCAGGACAATAGAAAAAGGTAACTAATTGAACCAGGAATCAAGTGCATTTTACCAAAGTCAGAGGTTAAGTAAAGGGCAAATGTTCTTCAGCTTATTCACAAAAGCTTTTTTCACTCTTTAAACAAATACTTTAGAAAGACTGCTTCACTCCAGGAGATGCTATGTCCCCTCCTCCTGCATATTAAAACACCTCCTATCAAACTTACCCCCTTTAGCACTCTAATTTCTGTGTTTTAATTCAACCTGAAATTGTTTTTAAGTTTTTATTTTATTTTGCCTGGGATTTTCAATGTTTTAACAAAAAAAAGTCTAGAAAAATGACTTTGATATAACACACAGGAGAAAAAATTGCTGTAAAAGTCATTTTTCCACTGATTTCTTTTTTGTTCTAACACTGAAATTCCCAGGCAAAATAAAATAAAATCTGAAAACGAAGGTCCCTACCTATGATAAGACAAAATGGACTCTGTTTTCAGGAGTATATAAATTGTGAAAGCATCTTTTAAGTAAATGTGCAATGCAAAATGCAGACTTAATTGGCTCTGCTCACAAGTGCAACGTAACCTGGGCAGCCGCAACCATTTGTTGCCGGGGGTGGGGTGAGCAACAGTGACACACACTCACAGATTCCAAAGCACCCGAGAGACCAGATATGGGGTAAATTGGCCACAGCTTTATTAATAATAATACAAAACCATAACCATGTACCCGAGCCATAGCATAGATAGAACTGTCCACCTCCTGAGCAGGCAGCATGCCACCTCCGGCCCGGGGCCTGCCACCAACAAGCAAGGCCCTGCCTTCTGGGAGGTAAATATCTTCAGGGCATTCCCAGTCACCCGCCTCGACCAAGCAAGGTGACTACACAAATGAAGGATGGGGGCGTCCGGTCTGCAGCCGCTCCGGGGCCAGCGGGCCATGGCAACAGACAGCCCCTGCTGCATTGAAGTAGGGTATACTACATGCTATGCACTGCCTCCAACTGCTGGCCCCTCTCCAGGCTCGGGTACCCCCGCCCCGACAAAAACAAACATAGCCAACTCTTACTAACAGTAAGTCTGACTAGCGAATAATCATAACATTAAAAGGGGGTGGGTGGGTTCGCGGTGAGGAAGCAGCGCAAGGAGCAGAAGCCAAAAGAGACGGAGCCAGAGCCTGCAGCCCAAGTATCTCCCGATGCTGCTGCCCCCGCCCTCCTGGGATGGCCCATGGGCTTCAAATGGCCCAATGAGCCATCCCCGGACCTCCTCCACAGCCCCGAAGGCCGGAGCTGCTGTCAGGGACCTCCTCCATCCTGCCCCCCTGCTGGTGGCATTGCAGTGCGTGTATGCCCGCATCATAGGGAGCGACGTTGACACATCGGTGACATCATCACTCGGCGCCACCGACGCACCTCAGGTGATCGCCGCGGTTCCCCCCCCTTTTTGCTCCAGGCGCGGTGCCAGGTTATCAGCACTGTCCGTGCACTGACCCGGTGCCGCGTCTTTAGCACTGAGTTTTACACATGCACAAAGCAACTTCATTTCCAAACACATGGTAAAATTGCAGAAGGTTTTCCACAACAACATTTTTAACACATTTTTACATGCGGTACAAATGAAAGGAAAAGAATTGGCCATGCCTCAGCCCTTAACACAAGCAGTGTCAAAATGGCCACTGTGTAGAGTGTCAACAATGACAGTGATGTGGCAGGAAACTGAGAAGGAAACAGGTTGCTGCAATGGTGGCAGAACTGAGCAGGGGCGTGAACACTGTGCAGTCCAGCAAGACCTGGCCGTGGGAAGAGAGAGACTGGAAAGAAGCACAGAGTTTACTGTCTGTAACAGGTGTGGGTTTACCCTTGGCTGGTCACTAATTGCAAAGTCACACTGAGGGCACTTTCTGTTTTCCTCCACACATGGTTGAGGTGTCTTTCGAAACAGCAGTAACACAGTAAATAATAGAATTTTGTATGAAAATAGCATATCGTAGCAATATCATCGCAATTTTCAAACATTCATTTACATACATAAAACGTTTTGAAAATTCAGCCCTATGGAGTGAATTTTCAAAGGAGTTGCGTGCGTGAAAGTAGAAATTTTAAAAAATCCATTTATGCATGCAAATCCTTCTGAAATGTGCTCATTATTTTACGCATACAGATCCAGACTAAGGAGGTAATTTTCAAAGGAGTTATGCATGTAAATGTAACATACTATTGTAGCAATTGTAAAAGCCATTTATGCTTTCAAAGTGCACTTGTGTGAGTAAAATCTATTGACAATTTAATGGCATATATTGTAGCAAATTTCAAAAGACCACTTACTTGCATAAAGTGGATTTTCATAGGTAAAACCTAGTTTTAAGCATGCAAATCCTATTGAAAATGACTCCCTAACAGGTAGATTTAAAAAAAAAATATATATATATATATATGCACACATGGATGCACAATTTTATAACATGTGCACGCCGGCACACGCATGTCATAAAATCCGGGCCGGCGCACACATGGGGGTAGATTTCCCTAGTTTACGTGTGGCAACGAGATCGGGCCTCCAACATTTCCCTCCCAGTCCGCTCCAATTAAGGAGCAGACTGGGAGGGAACTTTCCTCCCTCCCTCCTCTATTTGAAGGCCCTATCTTTCGTACATTTTTTCTTTTCAGAACTTACGCCAGCTCAGGAACTGGTGTAAGTTGCGCGCACCGGCAGACTGCCAGCGCACGATCCCCCGGCATAGCAGCAAATGGCCGCTGTACCAGCAGCCTCCAGTTCTGTCCCGCCCCCTGGACCGCCCCTCCTTGCCCCCTGGACCGCCCCTTCATAGAGGCCTGGCTCTTGTGTGTGTAATGGGGGTTACGCGCGTGGCTGGGCCTCTTCTAAAATGCGCACAGCGTGCACAAGGCCCGGCCACGCATGTAACCCCTGTTTTTTTTAGTGCAGGGGGTTTTTTAAATCAGGCCTTAAGCTTTTAAACATAAAAATGAAATACTTCAATAGTAAAGTTAAAACAAAATTTTTCTTTATATTGGTATTTGGGGGTTTTTTTCAACTTTATGTTTATTAGTTTATGAATAATACATTTCCAAGGTGGCGTGGATTATAAACAGGTTGACTGACAGGAATCAGCGTGTAACGGTAAATGTAACCTAATCTGATGAGAGAAACGTGTTAAGTGGAGTGCCACAGGGATCAGTATTGATACCGGTTCTATTCAATATTTTTCTGAGCGACATTGTGGAAGGGATAGAAGGTAAAGTTTGTCTATTTGTGGATGATACTAAGATTTGCAACAGAGTGGACACGCCTGAAGAATTAGAGAGAATGAAAAGCGATTTAAAAAAGCTTAAAGAGTGGTCGAAGATTTGGCAGCTGGGATTCAGTGCTAAATGCAGTGTCATGCATTCGGGGTGCGATAATTCAAAAGAGCTATATGTGATGTGGGGTGAAAGACTGATGTACACGGACAAAGAGAGGGATCTTGGGCTGACAGTGTCTTGCAATCTAAAGATGTGACAAGGTGATAGCTAAAGCCAGAAGAATGCTGGGCTGCACAGAGAAAAGAATAACTAGTAAGAAAAAAGAGGTGATAACGCCCTTGTACAGGTCCTTGGTGAGACCTCACCTTGAGTAATATGTTCAGTTCTGGAGCCCTTATCTCAAAAACGAGAGAGACAGGATAGAGGTGGTCCAGAGGAGGGCAACCAAAAGGGTATGGATCAGTATTGGAAGACTTATGAGAGGCTGAAGAATCTGAATATGTACACCCTGGAAGAAAAGAGGCTGCATACCTGCAGATACCTGAAACGTTTTAATGATGCACAAACGTCAAACCATTTCCATTGGAAAGAAATCAGTAGAACCTGGAGGTCACAAAATGAAACTCCAGGAAGGAAGACTCAGAACCAAGATCAGGAAATATTTCTTCACAGAGAGGTTGGTGGATGCCTGGAATGCCCTTCCGAAGGAGGTAGTGAAAACCAAAACAGTGAAACAATTCAAAACACAATGGAATAAATACTGTGGATCCCTAAAGGCTAAAGGATGGAAATGAAGAAGAGTGGAGTAACTTGATTGTGTGGCGGTTATTGCCCTTGAAACTGTTGATGCAACTCCATCATTGCTCTCTGCTTCATTGGCAGAGGGAAAAGCAGAATCAGATTCAGAAAGCAACCAATGAGGCCCCAACTTTATGGTCTGGGAAACTAATAAGCATAGGGTCACAACCTGCAGGGAGCAGCAGTTACTACCCTTAACAGAAAGCATGGGATTACTACATTTAACCAATAAGCCTTGATGGTTTTGATTCAACTGCAACATCTCTCTCTGCTTCGACGGAGAGAGATGGGGGGTGGCGGGAAAGAGGATTCAGAGACAACCAACAGGAGCCATGACATTTTTACAGTCTGGGGTATTGATGCACAGACACTAAGATAAAAACATAAGACTGCTTCTTTTGCCAAGTCTATAAGGAAAGCACGTCAAGCAGCATTGAATGATACATGGGGGTAACCTGCACAGCACGGCAGATACTACCATGGGAAGCTTGCAGGACAGATTGGATAGACCATTTGGGCCTTTTCTGACATTTCTATGTTTCTTTGTTTCAAGAAAAACAATCTTGAACAGATAATTTATCAAGGAATCAGGTAATAACATATTATTAACCAATACATTAAATAAGGAAAAAAGGAAAAAAAAAAAAAAAGAATATGATTCCTACATTTTCAAGCCCTCAATAAATGGACCCAATACTACAACTAAGGAAAATGTGGAAGAAACAAAAATTGAGCATAGTAACTAAACAATCTAATTAAGGATACAGCAAAATTGCTTACCTTGTAATAGGTGTTATCCCAGGACAGCAGGATGTAGTCCTCACATATGGGTGACGTCACTGACGAAGCCCTATCACGGGAAACTTTTGACTGGCATACTGAGCCCACTGAGCATGCCATGATCCCTTCAGCCACAGGGGTCTCCCTTCAGTCTCGTATGTAGCAATAAGCGTTAGCAAAAATACAATAATAAAACGTATCGGGCCCAACTCCGCGGGGTGGCGGGCGGGTTTCATGAGGACTACATCCTGCTGTCCTGGGATAACACCTATTACAAGGTAAGCAATTTTGCTTTATCCCAGGACAAGCAGGATGCTAGTCCTCACATATGGGTAATTAGCAAGCTATAGGCTGAGTCATTTTGCATTGAACCAACATTGAAAGGATTGTTGGAAAAAATTGAGGCAGCCAAAAATTACAGTCAGTTGGATGTAGAAGGAGTTGGGATAATACTGGAAACAAGTTCTTTAAAACAGATTGTCCGAAGCTGAATCTTGACTTCCTTCTTTACATATGTCAAGAACTGGCACTGAACGATAGTGTGCTACTGAGGTTGACATTGCTCTTACTGAATGCGCATTTACTCGTCCTTGGAGAGGAAGGCCTGCTTTCTCATAGCAGAACTCTATACAATCTGCTAGCCAGTTGGAGAGAGTTTGTTTGCCCACTGGATTACCTGGTTTGTTTGGATCAAAAGAAACAAAGAGTTGAGTGGATTTCCTGTGGACTGCAGTGCGGTCTAAATAATATGCTAGCACACGTTTACAGTCCAAGGTATGTAAAGCCCTCTCACCTTTGTGAGAATGAGGTCTTGGGAGAATATAGGCAAAATTATGGATTGATTCAAATGGAATTCCATATCTACCTTGGGAAGTAATTTTGAATGTGTACGGAGTACCACTCGGTCATGGAGGAATTTCATATAGGGTGAGTATGTGACAAGTGCTTGTAATTCACTAACCCTTCTAGCAGATGTAATGGCTATTAGGAAGATAGTCTTCCATGTGAGAAATTTAATATCGCAGGAAGTCATGGGTTCAAAAGGAGAACGCATGAGCCTTGTTAGCACTAAATTAAGGTCCCATTCTGTGACTGGTGGCCGTATTGGTGGTTTAAGGTGAATTAAAGCTCTCATAAATCTACTGACAAGAGGTTGCACGGATACTGGTGCATCTCCTATCATATGATAGTAAGCTGAGATTGCACTTAAGTGTACTCTTACAGACGAGGTCTGGAGAACAGAGTCTGAAAGGTGCCATAGATAGTCTAGTAAGGATGATGTGGGGCAGGAAAAAGGGTCGATGTCTTTTTGTGTACACCACAAGGTGAATCTTTTCCACTTCGAAGAATAGTTTTTTCGTGTGGAAGGTTTACGTGAAGCTATAAGCATTTGAGAGACATTAGTTGAAAGATTGAGTGGTTGTAAAATCAAGCTTTCAACATCCAGGCTGTCAGAGATAGGGATTGAAGGTTGGGATGACGCAACCTGCCCTGGTCCTGGGTTATGAGAGTGGGTGCTGTGCCCAGGCGAATTGGCTCTGTGATCGATAGGTCAAGAAGTATGGGAAACCACATTTGTCAAGGCCAATATGGATCTATGAGTATCATGGACCCCTTGTCCTGTTGTAGCTTCACTAGAGTTTTGGTTATTAGCAGTATCGGGAATACACGTATAGAAGACCTGAGTTCCAAGAGCGAGCAAAGGCATCCTTGGCTGGCTGGTGTTTCTGTTTGTGTAGAGAGCAGAATCTGTCCACTTTGTGATTCAGGTCTGATGCAAAGAGGTCTATTGTTGGTTGTCCCCAACATTGAAATATCCTGGTCGCTACTAAGGGATCCAGGGACCATTCGTGAGGTTGGAACGGACGACTGAAGCGATCTGCAACTACATTGTGAATGCCCACTAGATAAGTGGCCCAGAGAAAAATGGAATGTGTCAGGGCCCAGTCTCAAATCTGTGCGGCTTCTTGACAAAGGAGATACGAGCCCGTACCTCCCTGTTTGTTCAGGTACCACATGGTGACTGTGTTGTCCGTTTGAATCAGAACAGTCTTGTGTGAAGGGCAGTCCTTGAATGCATGTAGAGCATAAAGTATAGCTCGAAGTTCCAGGAAATTGATTTGAAATGTTGCTTCGAGTATTGTCCAAGTACCCTGGGTTTGGAGATTGTCTATTTGAACTCCCCAATCTAAGGAGGATGCATCTGTAGTTAGAGTTATCTGTGGAACTGGTTGTTGGAAGGGTAGGCCTTTGCGCAAGTTGTCCCTGTTTACCCACCAAAGGAGAGATGAATGTAACTGGTGGGTTATTTGAATTGGAGATGACAGTGGTTGAATTGCTTGTATTCATTGTGATCTTAATGTCCATTGGGATATTCTCATGGCTAATCTGGCCATAGGGGTAACATGAACTGTAGAGGCCATGTGACCTAATAGAGTTAGAAACTGATGAGCTGTCACTTGTTTCCATGAGCGTAGCGAGTTTGCTAATAGAGTGTTTCCGCCTGATCTTCGGGTATGAAGGCTCTTGATAGTATGGTGTTCAACTCTGCTCCGATGAATTGTAGTAGGTGAGACGGGATGAGTTGGGACTTTTGGTAATTGATGAGAAAACCCATCGAGTGGAGCAGATTGATTGTTCGTCTGAGAGAAGCCAGAACTCCTTGTTGAGATTGACTTCTGATGAGCCAGTCATCCAGGTAGGGGAAAACGTGTACCTTTTTCTTGTGTAATTGCGCCGCTACCACTGCTAGGCATTTTGTGAATACTCTGGGTGCTGAGGCAAGTCCGAATGGTAGAACCCTGTATTGGAAATGCTGTTGACTCACCAGGAAACGCAGATACTTGCGATGAGGAGGTAATATTGGAATGTGAGCGTAAGCATCTTGTAGATCCAGAGAACAGAGCCAGTCTCCTGTCTGAAGAAGGGGAAGCATGGTGCCTAAAGAGACCATACTGATTTTCTCTTTCCGTAGAAATTTGTTGAGATTTCTGAGGTCTAGGATGGGACGTAGGCCTCCTGTTTCTTTGGAATGAGGAAGTAACGGGAGTAGAATCCTCTGCCCTGCTGAGCCCAGGGTACCGGTTCCATAGCCCTGGCTCTCAGAAGGGTGGATAATTCTGCTTGCAGAAGAGTGATGTGATTTTTGTTTATCCAAAGAGACTTTGGAGGAGAGAATTGATAGGAAATTGAGTTGATAACCTCGTGATATTATGGAGAGTACCCATTGGTCTGTTGTTATCTGTAACCAATGGTTGTAATAGAAGGAGACTCGATCTCCTACTGGTATGTTTGGGTTGGGGTTGTGGAGATGGCTGCTGTTCTCTGGCGTTGTCTCAAAAACCTGCAGCTGGTCCTGTTTGCGCTGGTGGTTGAGGCCTAACAGTTCTAGGTTGGCTGGGCTGAGACCTTTGTTGTGGTCGGGAAGATCTGCCCCTAGGTGCCGGTGGATAATACCTTCTTGCCCTGTAGTAGGGCTTTCTGGTATCTTTTCTTGGTTGACGACATGACACTGAAGAAGAGTCTTGTGGGACAGCAGATAACTGATGCAGTGTCTCTGTATGCTCTTTAAGTTGGGCTACTGCGTCCTGAACCTTTGATCCAAAAAGGTTGTCGCCCACCAAGGTAAGTCTACCAATTTATCTTGTACCTCAGGCCTGAGGTCAGAGGCTTTCAACCAGACCCAATGGCGTGCACTGATCCCCGAAGCTGCAACCCTTGATGAAGTTTCGAAGTTGTCGCATGCAGCACGAACCTCATGTTTTCCAGCTTCTAGACCTATATGGACAATTGCATTAGCTGCATCCTGGTATTGCTGAGGTAGGGAATCAGTGAGCTGCTGCAGTTGTTTCCAGAGATTTCTCTGGTATTGTGTCATGCAGAGTTGGTAAGACGCTATCCTGGAGTTAAGCATTGCTCCTTGGAAGACTTTCCTTCCTAGAGAGTCTAGGAATCGGTGATCCTTCCCTGGTGGGGTAGACGAATGAGGACGTACTCTCAGATTTTTTCTGAGCCGACTTGACCACTACTGATTGGTGTGTAGTTGTGACCTTTGATAACCAGGTATATGCTGTACTAGATATGTGGTGACCATTCTTCTATTGACTGGCTGGGCTGAACATGGATGTTCCCACAATCTATGTTGTAACTCTACCAGGACCTCATGAATAGGAATGGCTAGGACTTCCTTAGGGGGATCCACAAATTGAAGAACTTCTAATGTTTGCTGCCTTGTATCCTCCTCAGACACTAATTTAAAAGGGACTGTGTCTGCCATATCTTTTATAAAAGTGGTGAAGGATAAGTCTTCTGGAGGAGACTTCTTTCTTCCTTCAGGAGGAGATGGTTCAGACATAAAACTTTCCGATGATGAATCTGTGTTTCTATCCTCCCGGGAGTCATATGGTGTATGTTTGGAAGGAGAAGCAGGAGAAGATCTCAGTGGTATTGATGGTACCGCTGGTCTGAACAGTCCTGAAGGCCCTAGTTGAGGTTCATTGAGTGGGGACGGACCAAAAGTATCTCCTATACCTGCTGGCTTAGTAAGAATAGGTTGTGATGGCAAAGCACCGATGAGGGCATCGGGTTTTTCCATGAGCGGTCGAAAAATCGAAGCATCTGGTTGTATTGGAGTCCCCGGTATGGGTACTGGCATCGCGAATGATGATGGCGATGGCATCGGCATCAGTGCTGGTCCCATCTTCGGGGATGGCCCCGGCATCAGTGATGGCACAGGCATTGACAATGGTGTCGGCTTCGACGAGGGTATCGGCATCGGAGGAGTCATCGGTGCTGATGGTCAGAATTCCTGAAGTGCTTCTCGCACTGCCTGGCGGATGAATCCGCTCAGTTCCTCTGTTATAGCTGATGCAGGCAGAGCAGCTAAAGTGGTGGCAGTGAAGGCGTCATCGGCTCTACCACAGGGCCCTGTGGTGGCTCAATGTCCGGAACCTCTAGATGTGGGGAAATGCCTTGGTGTAGAAGGCCTCGGTGATTCCTGTAGACGAGGTCTCTTGGCTCCAGGTTGCTCCGGTGATAGCAGGGCCTCTGGAATCGAGGAATGTCGATGCCGATGTCTTATACGATATTCAGTGGCTTTTTCAAGCCCGGGTGTTGATTTCGTCGTCGATGCCACAGACGGGGTCGGTGACGACTGGTCTTCCAAACCCTCCAGTCGACGTTTTTAAATAACCAGCTTTTTCGACACTCCGGCCAGAGACGAATGGGTGGACGTCGATGTAGAAGGCAGTAGATGGATGTGGAAAAGGTGTTCCATCTTCTCCTGACGTGTCTTTCGACCTTTAGCGGTCATTTCCGCACATTTTGGGCACGACAAAACGTCATGGGATTGTCCCAAATATAGTACACACTCAAGGTGTGAATCAGTAATCGACATAGTTCAATTACATTTAGGGCATTTTTTAAAACCTGTGGCCATGATAACCGGGACAGCCGTCGATGGCTATCTGACTAAAAGTTTTGTGAACTCGAATTGAGTCGGAAACAAAAATTTTACTTACCGGCCAGTGGTTGGAGAGACCCCGATGTGGGGAATGAGAAAAGAGGGATTTTTAATTTGTTTTTAGACAAAAGTTGTGTGAAGAAGTTCATACAAGGCTCCTGCTCCATGATGCTAACTGCAGCGTGGAAAAACGAAGACTGAAGGGAGACCCCTGTGGCTCGAGGGATCATGGCATGCTGGGCATGCTCAGTGGGCTCAGTATGCCAGTCAAAAGTTTCTAGAAACTTTGACAGAAGGTTTTCTGTGATAGGGCTCAGTCAGTGACGTCACCCATATGTGAGGTCTAGCATCCTGCTTGTCCTGGGATAACAAATCAACAACAGAGATAACAATACACATTACTGGAACCCATAACAATTTTATCATTACATTGGTATTTTGTATCACCTTATTTATATCTTATTTGTTTTTATATTTCCTTTTATTGTTTATTAGCAATGATGGAAAATGTCTTTCAAATTTTCAACTTTTATTCCACTTTCCTAATCAGATGAGTGAATTTAGAAAATAAGAGGACAATTATCAAAGTGATTTATGTGGGTAACAAACATATTTTTAAAAGCCCATTTTGTGGGCAAAGCACTGTTTTACCAATGGAAATGGCTTTCAGAATTACCCTGTACGAGGCCTCTGTGTGCATACTTTTATCCACAGTGAGAGAAAGTGTTCTTGGGGTGGGGTTTGCACTTAAATGCATACTTTTGAAAGCGCATGTTAGGGGGAAGTGCTCATATACTAGGGCCGCCAGATGTGATTAGCTGTTTGGCCTAAATTTCATCATCGCTCCCCTCCAGCCATGCGCACACAAGATATTTTGTTGAAAATTTTAAATTCCAAAATTAAAATTAAAAACGATGAATCACATTCAATTTCTGGAACTTTTATACTTCAGTTTACACAAAACCAACTGATAGTAAATACTTTTCTTAAATTCAACAGTTATCATCCTTGGGCGTTGAAAACAGTAGGAGGGAACGGTAGGTGCAGTGAATGCAGTAATTAGAGCATCGAGCTGCAAACCTGGAAACCTTTATTGTTTATCAGCAGCGATGGAAAATGTGAGAGGAACTTATAAGTTCTTTGGAAAGAGGAGCCCAGTAGGAATTATATATGAATTATATTAAGAGCCCCTGGTTTTCTACAGTAGCAATAATTTTGAGCACATCTGCATAAATGTGCAGAATTTATATGTTAAATCTTTTGCATTATAGAAATAGCTTTCCAAGTTTTATGTGGGTATTTAATATTTTCCTTTTACTATTGCAGTTTTACCTCATTTTTGACTTGTCATTCCTTTCTTTCTGCTATTTTCTCTTCTCCTCTAACATCTTTTCACAACAATAGCTTGTCTTATCTCCTAACTGTACCTTTTTCATGCCTGTCTCTCTCACCTACTATTCTTTCCTCCCTTGTTTCTTGTCTTGCAGTTTTTCCTCCCTTTCCTCTCTCTCTGTTTCACCCATTTTCCTCTCATGCAGCCTCACTCCCCAATCTCTCATTCCTTCTGCCCGCTTTCCTGCTTCTTCCAGTTATCCCCTCCCAACCTCTCCTCTGCTTCTGCCATGGCCATAGGCGCTGTTGCCAAAAGGTGCCAAGGAGAGCAGTGCAGCCAGAGGGTCGTCAGCAAAAGAAAAAACAGCACGGGCCTGCCGAAATTGATGGTGTTGTAAGCACTGCCTTAAGTAGAAAAGCAATGTGGTCCAGCTGGCAATGCTGGCGATTCTGGCAGGGCCGCGCTGCTTTACCACTTACCAAGGCAGCACTTACGACGCCGTTGATTTCGGCGGGGCCGCACTGCTTCAAAGGAGAAGCGCGCCCTGCCGGAAGTAGACCAATGTCCCATAGCCAGAAGTCGTTCCCTTGGTCAGGGGGGCTGAAGAAGGAGACTGCTGCTGCCTGCTAAGTCAAGGAGGAAGTGAGTGAGAGAGAGCGTGTGTAGGAAAGTGGGAGAACATGTGTGCTTGTGTGAGGGAACGTGAGAGAGAGCATGTGTGCTTGTGTGTGGGAGAGAGAGCATGTGTGCGTATGAGTGGGAGAGTGAGAGAGAGCATGTGGGTATGTATGTAAGGGAGTGAGAGAAAGCATTTCTGTGCACAGCAACCCCAGTTACTCTCTTGCCTGCTAATCCATCAAAATGTCAGGGCATCTGGCAATCAAAAGTTCCAAGGTATGGATATATGGGAATTTTTTAAAATCCTTATTTTAATTGGGTGTTATTTGATGTGCCTGTTTTGAAATCTTTTGTTGATGTTTGGAAGATTTTTATATGTTTTTAATTACTGAATGTTATTCTAGTCATTGTTTTGAATTATTCATTTTATTGGTAAGGTTTTACTAATTTTGTTTTATGAGGAATGATAATGTTTCTGGTTTTCACATTGTTGCAGTGCATACAGAATTTAGTTTGTTGCGGTTTCCAGTTCAGTTTTTGTCTATACATTTCTATTTGTACAGTATAGTCTCTTTATTCTGTATTTGAGCTTCTATCTGTGATCTGCATGTGTGACTGAAGTGAGTTATTCTGTTAGTGTGTAGTTTCTATGTAGGGATCTATAGCAGCTTGGATTGTTCAGTTTTCCTAATAGGGGGTTTATTACTATTTTAGGCTTGGTGTAATTTTTATAGTATTAACTTTCAAAGGTAGGGTTGTTGCTGTTTGAGTGGCTCTGTGAAAGTCAGCTCATGCTGAAGATGCATTACAGTAGACCTAATACCATATAGTTTCCAAGTATCTCTTGCTTTTTTGCAAGTTTTTCTGGTTGGCACCTCAGCAGTGCATGTAAATATAATATACATAATGGGGTAGATTTTCAAAGGGTTGCGCGCATAAGATACGCGCGCAACCCCTGAAAACCTCCCCCTGCCTGCGCCGAGCCTATCTTGCATAGACTCGGCAGCGCGCGCAAGCCCTGGGACGCGCTTATGTCCCAGGGCTTGCAAAAAGGAATGGGGCGTGGGCGGACGGGAGCGAGGCGTGGCCTGAGCCTCAGGCACAGCGGCCATTTGCCGCTGTGCCCGGGATCACAGGCCGGCCGTCGACTGGCGCGCATAAGTTACGCCTACCAGGAGGCAGGCATAACTTCTTCAACAAAGGTAAGGGGGATTCTAGGTAGGGCTGGGAGGTGGGTTAGGTAGGGGAAGGGAGGGGAAGGTGCGGGGGGGGGGGGGGGGGGGGGCGGAGGCAGGCTGCGCGGCTCCGTGCACACAAGTTGCACAATTGTGCACCCCTTGCGCGCGCCAACCCTGGATTTTATAACATGCACGCAGCTGCGCACGCATGTTATAAAATCGAGCATAGATTTGTTTGCGCTGGATTGTGCGAACAAATCTGCACCCACGCGCAGGTTTTAAAATCTGCCCATTGTGATATTTTTACCTCGGAAGATTGTGCTTTGAATGTTCTTTTACATGTAAAATCTATTATAAATGCATAATTTTTAATTGTATATGAAGAGGGTATGATGGGGTGCAAGGCTGTAAAGTTTTCCTAGTGCCTCTAATACCCTTGCACTGGCCATGGGCATTGCTGTTCAAACACTGAACAGAGTCTCCCAACTCAAGGTGTCTTGGTGTTGTGTAATGGGTGAGGGTACAGTTTTTCACTTGGCCATAGGTGCCAAATTGCCTGGCTACAGCTCTGACTTCTGCTAATTATCCTGTCTCTTATTCCCCCCCCCCCCCCCCCCCCCCAATCCTTGAACCTCTTTCCTCCCCTTTCTCTACTCCCATCCCTGGACCTCTAGTCTCCTTGTCTCTGTCACCTATCCCTAATCTTGTTCCTCTCACTTATCTGTCCTCCGTCTCTAGCCCTCTCTCGTTCTCCATTCTCTTTCTCTTTCTTTCCTCCAGAAGTCTTTCCTGTCCTCAAATCCTACCCACCTTCTCTGTCAGCAGAAGGAGAGCCACATTTCAAATCATGTCAGCCTCCTCCTGCCATCCGGCCTGAACTCACAATTTGATTTGTATGGTGTCATAGATACCATACTTATGCTATTGCATGGTTCAAATCGCAAGCCAGAGCCAAGCAGTAGAAAGCAGCAGATACAACTTGAAACACTAATGACAGGGAGAAAAGGATTGGTTGCTGGACAATAAGGAAGCAGGGGCAAGGCAGAGGATCAGCCGGGGGAGGGAGATTCAGTGCAACACAGCAGCAAACTGTGAGGATCCACATGTGGGAGGAAAGAAAAGGAAGGGAGGTTTTTTGCAAATGTGAATATGCTCGCAACCCAAATTCTTCCTCCTGCTTTGCTGGTTTCCTGCGATTTTGTAAAAGAAAAGTCCTTCGGCAACAGCCAGATTAAACAACCTTGCTGCAGCATCATAGGAAATTAGGGACTATGATTTCCACTGCATGATGCTAAGTGCATTGCTGGAAGCATTTATTTACTACTGGTCATTTACACACTAAGAGGTGAATTTTAAAAGCCCAGCATGTGCCAAACTTGGGAGATACATGCAAAAGTCAGACTTGCCCATGCCTACTGAATATTAAAAGCTGCCCAGATGTGCACATATATCCTGCAGAGCACACATCTCAAAAGTTTTCATAAAGGGGGTGGGGTGCAGACATGGTCTGGGTGGGATGTGTGCATGCCCAGATACCCTGCCGCGTAAGTTTACTTCTGCTACGGAGGAGGTGTAAGTTTAAAAATGAAAAGAGCCATTTCTCAGGGGTTTAAAGGATCTGGGGAAACTGGGGGGAGTATAGACAATCAAACCAGGGAGGTATGGAGGACCTACCGTAGCTATTAACTGGGAGAACTGCTGGCTTACTGGTGAAACTGGCAATGGCGTGGATATGCACCCCTTTTGAAATTCCCCAACTTATTAGTCCTGGCGGAATTCTGTGCAAAAAAATGCAAAATTCTGCACACAAAAACTGAAAATTCTGCAAAATTCTGCAAACTTTATATTGGTCAAAATAACACAATTTACATGACAATCTTTAAGTAATTACATTTTAAATTATTTCAGAAAAAGTTATTACTTAAAGTTGCAGAATTTTAAATATTTTGAGCAGAATTTCCTTAGAAATTCACTGTAAGAGTATCCTTTCCACATAACACCCTCATACAGGCTCCCTCAGTCTCTCGCACACACACACATCCCCTCATACAGGGCCCTCTCTCCTGCATACACACCTACACAAGCTCCCTTTCTCTCTCACACATACATCCTCATACAGGTTACACCTATGTTTCTCTCTCACGCAGCCCTTCACACAGGCTCTGGCTCACACATACACAATCCCTTCACACAGGCTAGCACCCTCACATACACACAATCCCTTTTTCATACACACGAGCTCCCAATCTCTCACACAAATACACACTTCTTCACAATCTCCTCATATAGGCTCCCTCTCTCTGAAACCCACACTCAAGCATCCCCCCACCCACCCTCTCTTACCTCCCATGCTCTTTCACACCCTCCTGCTCTCTGTCATCCTCCCCTCATATAGGCTCCCTCTCTGAAACCCACAATCAAGCAGCCCCCCCACTCCCCCTCTTACCAACCAAGCTGTCTCTCACCCTCCCCCACACCCCTCTCCTCTCTCACAACATTCTCTCTCACCGGCATCCCCCTCCCCTCATATAGGCTCCCTCTCTCTGAAACCCACACTCAAGCATCCCCCCACCCACCCTGTCTTACCTCTCATGCTCTCTCTCACCCTCCCCACCCCCCCTTACCAAACATGCTCTCTGTCACCCTCCCCTCTCTCACACACACATTCTCTCTCACCGGCATCCCCCCCATGCTCTCTCTCACTCTCCCCTCCATGACATACATTCTCTATCACTGGCATGCCGTGAGACGCGATCCGTTCACAGTGAAGACGAAGGCCTGGCGTGCCGTTCGTGGTGAAAAGGGAAGGCCCCCTTGTGCCGCGAATGGCGCACCGGGCTTTCATCTTCGCCGCGGACGGAGCGTGGCCCACGGGGGCCTTTCCTTTTCGCCGCGAACGGCGCGCCGGGCCTTCATCTTCGCCACGAATTGCGAAGATGAAGTAGATGTTTGTTGAGAGGACAGATGGATTAGCAAGGATTGATAGTAGGATGATTACTACTGACACAATATTCACCTGTCTTGGATGGACTGTCCGACAAACTTTTTATTTTGATTACCCACCTTTTTGAATAAAAAGTTCATCCAAAACAGGGTACAGCATAATAGAATGGCAGCATACAATCAGAGATCAGTAGCATTTTAACAATTCTGATCTGAGGAAGGTGGGCAGTAAGGGCTAAGGGGGTCATTCTTTAAAACACAATGTGGCTTTATCACATGTGATAACGCCCTAACGCATATTACGGCAACCGCATTGACACATTAAAATTTAAATGAGGGAAAGGGGAGTGGCTAGGGCGGGGCTAGGAAACAAACTTTTCCAGTACCGCTGCAGGCGATACTGTTTAGACATTAGCGCTGGCAGTAGCACCGGAAATAACACCACCTTTTACGGTGGTGCCACCACGGCGGGCGAAAACATACTGCCACAATGCGGCTGGGTGCACACTATCATCCCGCCCCTTTTTTCTTCACGGCTCATCATTATGCTATATTTATAGCGGAATGATGAATCTAGGCCTAAGTTTGAAATAAATCAATAATAATGATTAAGCTTAAAATAAACATTTCAGGAAAACAATAGGTTTTAGCAATTAGAATTATAGTCTTACTTGCAGGAAAGCAATATAAAGTTAGAACTATATTTAGGAAAATATATATTTTTCTACTGTAGATTTAATAATGTTTGATTTATCTTTTAGAACATAAAATGGCAGACTCCATAGTCTCAACATTTTGCATCATACAAATGTATTGATCATAGTTGTTTAAGCTATTAAAACTGAAAGATCATGTTCTCATAATGGAACAAACGTTGATGCATAATTAATAACACTAGAATTTGCTTTTCGACACTGGTACTGAACATTGAAAACAACATACACTGAAGCAAACTATGATGCCATTGGGCAGACCAGTTGGGCCTTACAGTCTTTATCTGATGTCATATTCAATGTCGTTATATTTCTAAGTAGGTACTAAGTTTAATGATGAGGTTTTACTATTAAATTTTAAATAAGGTTGCATAAATGCATAAAAGACTAATATCACAAACATAAACCGAGAAAGTAAGTTATCTTATTTAAAAATTGGGAATAATCATCTGAATAATTATGGAGGCATCCTGATTACAGATACAATTTTGTGAAAGACTGAAGAAATGTTTTGGCGTAATCATGAAAAATAGAGGAAGTGACTTCTGTTCTCCTGAGGCCTGGCGAGTAGATCACTGGCCCAGCACTCATGGCCCCTCTCTCCTGCAGCCCAATGAGCGAATCTCCCCTGTCTTGCTCTGTGCTCCTTGGGTCTGAGGATGGGGCTTACCTGTCCTTGCCCTTACTCTCTTCTCTTCGCTCCAAGGATCCAAGGAGGGAATTCCTGGTACTGTACTATCCTTGTAAAAGAGGAACCTGCTTGGCCATTTTTAAAGTGACTTCTGTAAGAACTACCTAACAGGCATTTTTTTCTTCTTTATACCTTGTGTCACTTTTTTCCTTAAAAAAAACACTATTTTGGGCAAACCTATGTCATTTCCAAAGACACCTCAACCATGAATAGAAAGTGCCCAATATAAGCATCCACACAAACAGGGTGAATTTGAGATTAGCATACACCATGAAAATGTACAAAAACCTATGATAGACACCGAGGGGTCCCAGCTTCACTCTACCCTCTTTTAGTCTTTTGCCAGGACTTACTGGATCGGACAGTGTTCATGCCCTTCTTCTGCTTCTCCACCACTGCAGTCACCGGGATCCCTCCCGATCTTCTGCACCATAGCTACGTTACCAACATTGCTAATACTCAGTACACTGATCATGTTAATAGTCTGGTTTAACTGCTGAGAGAGTCAGATATTTTCCATTTGTAAAGCATGTTACTTTTTTTTTTTTTTTTTCAAAAATATTATTTTTGTGGCAAACCTACCGGGTATGCATTCTACAGTTTTATAAGATTCTGCAACCATGTTTCTAGGATAATGGAAAATGCCCCCAAATCATGTCTGCACAAAAACAAATACATATATACCTCAATTCACTATTAACACGTAGATGGTATGAACTTCAGAGAACATATTTTATTTCTTATCCAAAATGTAGATCATATCAAAACTATTAAAATGCTACAAGGGATCTGGCCTGACCTGATAGTCTATCGGCAGTGCTGCGTACTGCTGTGAGAAAGACCCAGCTTCTGCTACTTGGGTCAGCCAGAGCTGGCAACACTGCAGAGGTAATGTTCACATGCTCAAGGGAATGAGAATCCTATTCATAGTTCAACAGTGACAACTTACTGGCTGGCTGAACAGTATACCTGAACCAGGCACCACAGAGAAAGGCCGTATCACTGCAAAGGCTGGGTTAGATGGGAAAGCTTAGAAATAGGAAAAAAGCTCCTGTTAGAGGCACATGAAGGCTCACGATGCCATAGCCCCAGAAGGGGCTGGTTCAGATTGAGATGGAAGACCAAACAAAGCAAAAGGAGGCTGTTGGGTCCAAAAAAAAAAAAAAAAAAAAGGGTAATATAATATTTACTGAACTATACTGGTAATCAATATGGAGCTTCCTGTAAGTCAAAAATGGCTTTTTAGATATTTAAATATATTTAATATTGATTTCCTGTAGTCAAAGATAAAAATAATGTCAAAAGGGAAACATTGTATATGTTTGGAATGAAAAGTCAGAGTTCAAATGGCATAACCACTATTTATTACTGTAATCAACTTTCGGCCTATAGTTCATTATTCTTACAACCATTCCAGCTGTAATAAACAAGAGTAATATTACATTATTAAAAGCATGAAAATCAATAAGATTGTAATGTGTAATTGTTGTTAATATGGCTGTAATTGTTTTGAAAATAGCTTTATAAATGCATCCTATAAGGAAAACACTTTACTGCACAATGCAATTTTAATAAAAATAAAGCTCTATCTTTAAATATATATAGAGAGAGGAGAGAGATACACATCAAAAATAAAATATAAATCTCTTTATATTTATTGCCTACATTTAATTCATAAACTTTAGCTCCGGTTAACCCTATGCCTTTTTCTTGCAACCTGTTCAATGAACTGTTGTAGCCTTCACTGCAAAATTTAGAATACTGAACACAGAAAAAGGATTAAGCTTTGCTATACAGATTTCGACATACCACAGTACATACCAGCACATCAAACACATTCTATTGAGTCAATTTCAAACAGCATTCTCACGTATATTTATTATTATCTAAGGGAACTTTGTCAAAGTGTCTCCTCTTACGCACTATTACTAAGACAGCGAAACAAATTAGCAACTAGGATTCAAATTCAAGCTCCCGAGGCTGCAGATTTAAACTTCATTCAAGCATTCAACATACCACTCTGATACTTTGCTTTCTTTGCTATGGTGCCAGGAATGTGAATAACCCATTAAAAATGATAGGAAATGGACCTGTCAGTTTATGCAAATCAACATTTTTTTAGGTGAAATATAAGTTGTAAATTTAAAAAGCATTTGTTTACTTTGGATTTGTGTAGGATAAAGAAATTGGGAGATTTGCTTTAGCGACCAAGGTGATCTGACTCTCAGTGCAAGCTTTTCTCATGAATGTTATTTCTCTACCATTTGCAGGGCATGGGACCTATCAGTATGAACCAATTCAAATGATTATCTTTCGAGAAAATATCAAGTTTGGGACATACACCGAAAATTTAATGGCAGAATAAATTTACAAAAGACCTACAAATCCATTCCTCAAATGTTTTCTGATTGTGACAGTTTTATAGAAACTGTTTCTCCCACTTTTAATAGAATTGGAGATCTAATGTTTGAAAAAAGCACATGCAGGAAGAAAAAGTAAGTTGTCACAGGTCCCTTTTCATATAAATTCCAGGTGTCTTCACTGATGCAAGAGTTTCAATTCGCAATTAATGCAAGTAAACAATAAAAAGCAAGAAAGAGGTCTGCTTGTGCTAAAAAAATATTATGTATTCAGAAAACTATACAGGACATCAAAAGATTTATTCAGTCAACATTTCGTAATCATCTCTAAATCTAATGGGACATAAATGCATTTTATCAGAGATGAAAATCTTCGGCGACTGCTTAAATGAGAATCAAAAAATTATTACAATCTAGTTTGGCTTGCAGTATACATTAATCAGAAATCATAATAAATCCACATGCTTCTTTAGACAGCACATTTGTCAAACAGTTTTGTATAATAACGACATTGACTAATGGGCTCTGAGTTAGAACAGTCAATCATAAACTCATCAAATGCTACATTTAATTTCTTAATTTGGACAAACACAATTTGTTTATGGGGAAAGATATCAGGTGTTAGTGAATGAATAATGGCTATGAAACCACACTCCATTAATCAGCGCATGATTACCAATGACTCAGAGATTGTTTATTCTAATTTCATTCATTTGGGTCAACAAAGAAAACACAAGCAAATGAAACTATTTGGAAGATGGCATTCTTATTTCTCCATATTTAATAAGGTAGTGATAAATACTCTTTCATTAACTGTAATACGTAGGTTTCATTACTTAAGTTAAAATCGTTCATTGTTCATGGAAATAGATACTGTATATGATTTATAGCAAGTTAATGTAGGAATAAAACAAAGATACCTTTTAAATAGAGGAAAATATATACTAAAACTAAACAGAGAACCTAAAGCATGATTACCTGACTATACAAATGGTCCAATAAAACTACCCAGTTCGTAACTTCGTTTCTCTTTACAGTGATAAACACGAATTTAAGAATTCTATACACCATCATGTATACTACTATAAAAAATAATTTTGAGAATTAAAACAAATCAGAACATCAGAAATAATGCGTGTTTAATGGGGCAATTGCTGTTTGGAAGAAAGTAGAATGTAAAAAGGAGGGAAGACTAGGCAGGAACACAACACAAATAGAGCAAGATTAAAAGGGCCTGAGCTGGGCCTAGAACCGTCACACAGGTCTATCCAGTAACGAGCGGTAGGAAGAGCTGCGTTAGTGCCCTGCGTTAGGTTGCAATATAATCCACCTTACAAATGGGAATTTGTATCCAAAATTAGGCTTACCCCAGCTATATGCTTAATGTGAAGAACTCTACCTACAATATTCCAGTGAAGACTAGTGATATGTGACCTATAGCTCACGAGACACATGTGGCTCTTCACGCATCTTTTACACCTCGAAAATTTTAAGGCTCACAATCAACCGGAACAAATTCTTAAGATTATAAAACAAATGAAGACAGTATTAGAAAGTGGCTCTTTGGAGTTTAGCTCACTGCAGCTTTCTGACAGTCAACAGTTGAGTACCAGTGGTACAGACCATCCATCAACTGGCATCATATAGACTAAGGATAATTACAAGAAGCAAAGATCTATGGTGAACATGCCTCAATAACATCGGATATCATACTCCCATAGATGACAAATAGTGTGACTGCTTTGATGGTTATACTTCATATATCTGTAAATCTAATGACAGGTTGGTATATAAAATAAGTAGCTATTAGTCTCTCTTTGCTTCTCATACAGTTCTGACTCAAATACTCTTAGACAGAAAGCTATATATTTTAATTATTAATATTTTAAACTATATACAGATATTTGTACACCGTCTTCACAAACATGATCAGGACGGTTTACAATGTTGAAAACATACATAAAATAAAAACAATAAATGCAGTCTTAACAGAAACTCTCATATATATCTTTTAAACTTATTTGATATTCTGCCTTTTCTGTATTTGTCTCAAGGCAGATTACAATCACAATTATAATTAAAATGACAATTGCAATTACAGTTGCATCACAGATCAGAATCAAAATAAGGAATTTTAAACAAAGAAATACAGCATACATCAGTGGTGATCAACTTTGGCCCTCAAGACCAGGTAATGCATGCAAATCTATCTCATGCATATTCATTATGAATATCCTGAAAACCAGGACTGTTTGTGGTGCTTGAGGATTGGAGTTGGCCACCCCTGGCAGATTCGGTTAGTGATATGAGGTAGATTGTGGTAGTCATCTAGATTGTAGTAGGAGCTTGCCTATTATCTGGACAAACAAGGCAAAAAAAACCCCTTAGAAAATAAAACGTACCAGGTGGTACGAAAATCAGTACAATAAAATAAAATGGGGCAAATTTTGGATCTCAATCCAAAAGTGCAGGGGTGATCTGTGTATTTTTGGATACTTTCAGCTTCTCTTCAAGATCTCTGATATCTATTTTCTATCCAAAATTAATCAAAACAATTTTTTAATGGAACTTTTAATTATCTATTTGTGCATCTAAATAATAAAAAGCAACTATGATCATAATCAGCATTTACAGGGTTTACTGATTTTTGGCTTGTTCATCAAGACAGTAAGCTCTCTAACACCATCCTTAGCCTCAACCATTCTCAATGATCCACCTTGCTGCCCTTATCCTCTCTAAGCAGAGACTCCTCAGGACTTTAAATCTTTGGCTCTACAGTCTCCAGAGAAAGGAAGTGAGGACCATAACAACTTTTCCTAAAAAGGAATTCATGCAGGACTCAATGTGGATGGCTTCACCAGCTCATCATCTGAATCCCTGGAAAATTCCTGGACAACAAGAGACACATTTAACTCCTCAATGCTTCTAATGAAAGAACCTAGGGAGGATCCACTAGGTTTTCTTTTTATCTTGGGGTTCTTACTCATTTTGCCAGCAAAGACAGCCTTGAGAATATTAGAATCTTACTAATGCATCAGATTGAGCAATTGCACCCTTCCTGGTTCAGAAGTTTCATTGCAGGTATTTAAGAATGTCCCCGAGTCTCAGGCTGTGTTTAGACTTCAAGGTTTGGAAGCTCTCCCGGACCATCATTTTCTAAGACATCTTTCATATATAGCCAGGAAATGAATACAGCTTTGGAAGCTTGAAGACTGATCCCACTAATATTGCAGCTTGCTTCCATAAAGGGTTTGATTTTTATCAGCCATAATAAAGCCTGACCCAATCCAACGGGGCAGTTGTGTGGTAACCCTGACAGTCAAACAGGCTTGCAAACTAGGAGCACCCATGGCACCAAGTGCACTAAGAGTTCTAGGCTCATCAGGGGAAGTTATGTTGTAGGCTTGTCCTAATCTCGAGAACTAAACATCAAAAGTTAACATGCCTCAAACAAGGAGTGATCTAGAAAACTCAGGTTCAAGAGGAAGACCCACTTAGAATCTATTCAAATGCATATATTATCTTGCAAAAATAAAGATGTAACTTTCCTTTTTTTTTCATCCAGGAAAAAAATGTTTCCTGTCATTTATTTCAATCTTAAATTGACTTGCACAAGGCTTGCGCCTACAATTCAAAAATAGATTCTGCCAAATAGACAATTTCAGATGATTGGAGCTTTATTTACAGTACTGTAATTTGCAAAAAAACTCTGTCCAAAAACTACAGGCTGTGAAAAGCCCACAGAGAAAATACCCATCCTTTTACTGCCAAGAGCAGCAGTGGTCTGAAACTCCAAAGCTGCAGCTCTAGTACTTTTTTTGTTTCGGAGTCTAGAAGCAATGGTTCATGGGAGCTGTGATTCATTTGGTTCTTCCCTGCCTGATATAAATAGACTACTAGGAGAAGGACCACAGGTAGAAACAAAGACAAGACAGGAAGTGCTATTATGCAACCAACAAGTCAAGCTGCTGAAGAGTATAATAGGAATACAAAATATTTGCCTCAGTCACAATCTTGGAAAGACCTACTGTTTAATCATCAAAAAGAAAATGTTATCAATTAACCTCTTTCTATCTGAGGTTCCATTATTAATTAATTAATTTACATGTTAACGCAGAGAATAGTAAGACCAAGGTGTCATTATTTTTTACATTGTAACGAAGGCAGAACAGCAACTAATATAGTTACATTTTAACATAAAGGAACCTTGTAACAGAAGTAACTCAACAACTAATATAATTACGTTTTGGAAGAAGGCAACTCAAGAATTTTAACATTGTATCATATGTACATAGGAAACAAAAGGAATTTATTGTGGTACGCGGGCATGCAATAAGGCTAAATAGTGTTGAGAGATTTGCATTTTATCATGAGGTTGGAGAATAGACGGACTAAGGTATCTTATTATTTGTGCACTGTAACGGAGGCAGATCAGCAATTAATATAGTTACATTTTAACAGAGAGGAAACATTGTAATGGGAGTGGCTCAACAACTAATATAATTATGTTTTGGAAGTAGGCAACTCAAGAATTATTAAACTGTATAAGTGTGTACAAAGGAAACAGTGAAGCTTATTGTGGTGCGCGGGCATGCATTTTGGCTAAATCGCATTGTGGCCTTTACATTTTATCATGAGACTGGGAGGGGGAGGGGGCTAGTAGGCTTTTTGGAATAACCAGGTTTTTAGATTCTTTTTGAAAGACTGGGTAGAGGTTTCCAGTCTGAATTGTGCAGGGAGTGTGTTCCATAATGAAGGGCCGGCTATTGAAATGGCGCGTTCTCTGGTTGTGGTGAGGTGCTTGTTTGTGGGGGTATGTATAGCAGGTCGGTGTTCTTGGATCTGAGGTTTCTTTGGGTGTCATGGTGGTGGAGGCCGCCTTTTAGCCATTCTGTATTTTTATTGTAGATGGATTTGTGTAGTAGGGTTAGGGCTTTGTATTGTATTCTGTGGGTTATTGGGAGCCAATGAAGGTCTTTGAGGATGGGTGTAATGTGGGAGGATCGACTGCCGTTTGTTAGGAATCTGGCTGCTGCATTTTGGAGTTTGATTAATCAATAGCAGTTAATGGACTTCTCCTCCAAGAACTTATCCAAACCTTTTTTAAACCCAGCTATACTAACTGCACTAACCACATCCTCTGGCAACAAATTCCAGAGCTTAATTGTGTGTTGAGTGAAAAATAATTTTCTCCGATTAATCTTAAATGTGCTACTTGCTAACTTCATGGAATGCCCCCTAGTCCTCCTATTATCTGAAAGTGTAAATAACCGATTCACATCTACTTGTTCAAGACCTCTCATGATCTTAAAGACCTCTATCATATCCCGCCTCAGCTGTCTCTTCTCCAAGCTGAACATCATCTGATTGCTGTCCCAACCCCAACTCCGATGGAGTCTGTGGTACCAAAAACAAAATGGTCTGCGCTGCCCCACTCTCCTGATCCTGCTCTTGTGGAGTTGAAGACTTTGAAGCTGCCATCAGAGGCAAAAATGTATTGTTTATTTTTTATTTATGTTTTTATTGTTCTGTTTTAATAATTGTGTATGTGTTATGCAATCTGCTTTAAACACTGAAGAAGCAGCAGAATAGACATTTGAATAATAAAAAAATAAATAAATATAAATGTGAGTCTGCTGCTGGTGCTCTCTCTCCTCCCACAAAAGAGTGAACTGGCACCTTTCCCTCCTTTCTGTGTGGTTCAGTGTCTAAAGTACTGTTTGAACCACATGGATCTCCATAAAAATCTAGGATGCACCTCATGGTTCAAACTGCTTCTTGAACTGTGAACCATGCATGAGAAAGGGAACGGTGCCAGCTCTGCCATTCTTCCAGCCTGAGCTGGGCCATTGGGAGGGAGAGAGGGAGGTTAAGGAGAGAAAGCAGTATCTAAGACATTTGATGAACAGCAGAGACTGAGGGTTGGGAGGGGAATTTCAGCACCTGTGGCATTTTGGGGGCAGAGCAGGGACTAGGGATAAGGGTGGGGAAGAAAAGCATCTGGGAATATGGATTGGGGGGGGAGAATGGAGCCTGGTAGATTAGTGAAGGGAAGGAATGTAGAGGGAGAGGGACTGGGGGTGGAAAGCATGGATTGTGTGTGGGTGGGTTTGGGGGAGAGCAACAACTGAGGGTAAGGATAAGTGGTGACTGGTGGATTGGGCGAGCAAGCACTGTGGGGTTGAGAGTGGAAAGAGTAGCACTGGTAGATCAGGAATGGGTGACTTATTAGGGAGAGCAGCACTTGGGGCATTGAGATGGAAAAGGGGTCTAAGAGATTGAGTGGGAGAGAATCTGTGGGGACTGAAAGATTGGGGTGGGTGTGTAGGGATAGCAGCAAATGGGAGGTCAGTGGTGGCTGAGGAATTGGGTGCATGGGGGACTCGGGTAAGCTGGGGTTGGTGGAATCGGGGTATGAGTCTGGAAGATGTGAGACTGGGAACTGAGATTATGAGTGAGGATGTGTGGGATAGGGATCAGGGTGAGTAGGGAATATGACATGCAGCTGGGGGGGGGGGGTGTTAGTAGTGGGGTGTGAGATGGAGGTTGAATGAGCAGGAAGGGGCAAGAGATAGTGTGAAGGCCCTGGGGAGAAGGTGAGAGGCAGTGGAAAAGGACAGGGTGAGACAGTAGAATTAGGGATTGAGGAGGGCTTGAAATGGAGGAATGGGAAGCTGAGTAAGGGGTAAGAGAAGAAAGGGACTAGAGAAGGGAGAAAATGAGTAAAAGGAAGGCGTTGAGAAGGTGAGGTGAATAGAGGCAGAAGAAAGTAAATGAGCATTGGGAAAGGGGGTACAGAGGGTTGAAATGGGGGATTAGGAGGTGGGCGAAGGCACAAGGAGAAACAGGAAGCTGGGAAAGGTGTGAGAATAGAGGTGGAATGGGAGGACTGGGGAGGGGGTTAGAGAAAGAGGATTAAGATGAAAATGGGAGTTACAGAGCTGGTAGGTAGGCGAGAGATGAAAATAGGGAGATTGTGGACTAGGAGAAACAATGAGGGTGAGAGAAGTAGGGATGAGGAAAGGTACAAGACAATGGCAAGAAGGAAGGGGTAACAGAAGGGAACAGTAGAGCCTGAAGGGAAATAGTTGGGATTAGTGAGCATGAATGGTTGGAGAGAGAGTCAGTTTTAGGATGGTGTGCGGTGAGACAGCCAGAAAGGAAGCAGCAGTGTGGTAAGAACAAGGGAGTCAGCTGGAGATTAGTGAGGGGGAGATGGAGGACTGAGAGAGGGGCAATGAAGGACAGCGTTGGGGAAGTGAATAGCAGGGGCAGGGAGACCTGCTAAAGAGGAGGGCTGGAACCTAGCTATGAGTGAATAGAAAGGCAGAGAAATGAGATGAAAGGAAAAGATCAGTGTCCAAGACAGATGCAGAGGAGGAAGAGAAGAAACAGAAAATGAAAAGGAGATCCTGAAAAAGGAGTTTAGAGAAAATTAAAAAGAGGAAAACACTGAAGGCATTAACAGAACCAATACAATTAGAAAAAATAAAATGCCCAGAAAGCAAAGGTAAAAAAACATTTTAAGTTTAACTGGAAAATGTTAGTTTTGGGAAAATGCATTTCTGACATACACAAATTATACCTTAACAGGTGAAATACAATGTACATAATATACAAATTTTGGTGCCACTTCAGTAACAGTAACACAAACTCTCCACTACTAGAAATAATGCAAAACCCTACAAAAAACATATTCAAGCAAATATCTATATAGAAAACCTGCCATATAAAGCAGTACTAACTTCCAGGACTCAAACAGTAACAACCCAAACTATGAAAAGGCAGCACTAGAAATACGATACTGGGCCCTAGACACTAATACACCTCCAACTCAGAACAGAACAAGTTAGACTGCTACAGGTCCCTACACTGAAAAAACACACTAGTAAAATGCCACACCTTGGTCACACATACAGAAACAACAGACAGACTCTCAGCAAATACAGAATAAGGGACTGCAAATTAGATACAGACATAAGGAGACAAAAAAATGAACTGGAAACCCCAAGAAGCCTGATTCTGCATGCAGTGGAATAGTGAAGAATAAGAAGCAGAAATGTATTTCCAAAAGATTTCTGCTGTGGTATATGTTTTATAGATCAATAAAAAAGAAGTTTAAAAAATGAATAGTTGGTTAGTTTATCTGAATTCCATGTTCATATAAAATTGGTGTATTTCTGTTCTGTAGAGCTGTAGATGGGACAAAGGTATCTTTTTTCTTTTTAACTTAGGGTGGGGATAAGAGAACAGTTATCTATGTGTCCTTGTGTAAGTCCAGTCTGCCCTGCCCCAGTGTGAAGACTGTGTACACTAAGGAGGCTCGCATACCACCACCGTGCAGGCCTCTAGTTTCGCAGCTTTATTTGCCATATTATAAACAGGATGAGGATGCACTTCTTTACTTGGCTATAGGTGCCAAATTGCCTGGCTATAGCTCTGGTTGCAGCTCACTCATTACCTAAATAAGAATGAGGCACCAAATACAGTTGCTTCAATTAGCATATTTCTGTTGCAGTGCCACAGAAAAAAACAAAGTAAAACAGAAGATGCAAGTGAAGGTATCAAATAGTAAGTCTGTCTTATAACAAGCATAGAATTTTAATTTCATTCACAGTAAAACTGATGTATATTGAATTGCTTCACATAGGTTAGGATCACTGCAAGATTTTTTAACTTTCATCTTCTTTTGTGATGCAGCGGAAAAGAAATGCAAACTGAAACAAACCTAATGACTGATCCTGCTATGCTCCACTCACACTTAAAGCTGTAAGCAAATGTTGGCCATTAGAGTACAGGATACCACGGCTGCCTTTCAAATTTATATTTTTAACAAAAAACTTTGACAATAAAACAGTAAAAAGCTTGAATGCAAGACATCTCTAAAAATTTCAAAGCAACACTGGGGTACAATTTTGCTTTCTCATTATACCAACGTCCTTTTGAAAACAAACTTGTGGTTGAAAGCTCATATTTTTAATTAAACTCCAGCTTTTATCAAATAATGAGCATAATTCTAAGGGAAGTTTTAATGTTTTCATATTTGCTGCCACCTGCCCCTGCTTAGTAATTTTGCATATCTATAGAGAATAAAATAAAGGCCAACCAATTTAACTAAACAGTCCTGATAAAAAAAAATGCAAGAGACTAAAAAATAACAAGTGATCCTATTAGTTCCACCAGACTAAAATCATACAGTCTACGTATGTGGTCCTTGCAGCCACATCTGTCATAAGCCAGTTTGGTACCAAAGCATGAAGGCCAATGACAATTTATGTATTGAGTTGGGTAAGTACTAAAGCACATAAAAATCAAAATAAGTATTCTACCCTAAGTATACAAATGACATACTATAATGCTTCAAATATTTTTTATCTGCAAAACTACTGTTAATGTATCTATAATACCCACCCCTTAATGATACCTAAAAGAGTGGAAACAGCAATCATCTTTCTGATTTCAATGTGATGGCAATGAAAGAATAGTCAAATTAAGACTGAAGGAGTCTAAACATTTAGAAGTAGTGCAACCAGGGTATAATACTTACATTTCCATTCATTTACATTATCAGAATTATTAAATGAAGTACTAGTAATTACTGCAGTATGTCCTATTTTTCAACAATCCAAACTGTGAAACTAAAAATAAACTGTATTTAATATACAAATACGATTTAAGCCTTCCACACTCTCTGTCTTTCAATAATGAAGTCTGGGAAATGAATCACAGACACCCATGTGGTTTAGAGACTGTAAGTGACAGAAGCTCTGGTAAATCCTCTATTTACACTAGGGATTAAATGAGTAGATTCTGAGCAGCAAACTGAGCTGTCCCTGGTCAAGGGAACCTGCTCCTTGTCAGCCTGTGGGGCATAGGGACAAAGCATGGTCCTGGTAGGAAGTGACCCATAAATGTATTCGTACGAAGAATTTATACAAAGCCAGTCTGCTTCACAGAAACTCCATATGACCATTAACTGGCCCGCAAGGCCTGCCAGGAGGCCTAATTACAGGTCTACAGAGCCCAATAACAAAAGCTGAAGAGCTTTAGCCTAGGGATGATCTGCTTTCTACTGACTTGAGAGAGTCCATATAGAGTGACAAAAAGAAAGAGGTTTAGCTTTAAAATTCTCCCAGGAGATAAAGCATTGAAATTAAGTCTGTAAGCCCACATGCAACGTACTTCTGATAGGCTTAAAGATACCACGTTCTCAAAATTAACATTCAGCTATTGCTTGCTTAACATCTGCTCAAACATGGCAAGTTGCTGTGATATTGTTAGACTAGGCTGAAAAGGTTTTCTTCTACATAAATATTAGGAGAAATAAGCAAACGAAGTCACTTAAATATAATAATGCCATTATTGCTAATGATCCTTTCTGACATTTATATATTAGAAAATATTTGGAAACTCTTAGTTTAAAATGATGTCGTTTACCTAGCAACACATATTTGCCTTTATGCTATGTTTTCAGAGATAGCCTGACTTATTTTAAGAGCATCAGGTTATTCGAACTCTAGTTTCTTAACTAATTGGATGCATAGTTTATTGCTTAACAAGCTATAAATAAAGAAAGGGTCATGATGAAGGTAGCATATTCAATATTAAATTAATTAAATATGTTAAACTGTGTCACCTTTTTTAAAATAACTATGAGAAGAAAAATATTTTTCTACTAATGTCCTCTGATTTAGATGTTCTAGAATATTTATCAGTAATTTAACATCTTAATCATTTTTTTTATTTTAGCATACTAATTACTGAGAAACATTTATCCAATCAGAAAAGTAATGTCCACTTATCACTACTTCTGAATTATTATTTGCATTATTACAAAGTGCAGTGCCATATAAGAAATGAACTAATAATTGAATAAAATTCATCACCATAATCTCTAAGGCTTGTTTCATCAGTGGCTGTTCCTATTTAAAGAAAAACCCTTTGTAAATCAGGCCACATGTTCCATCAAATGCATCATATCCAAAATATTTTGCAGGACTCAACCTACTGCATAGCAGCAACAATCTTGCATGCAAGAAAGGCAGGTTTGTGAAACTGTGCAAAAGAAATGGCAACGTGCACATTCTGTTTCAAATCCTGTGTCTATTCCAGCCCACATAAAACCAGTACATTATACAAGACAATTTAAGTAAATGAACTGGGTGTGAAGCTAAGCTGTGCAGCAGTTTCTCTCAGGAAAAGCTTAAACTAGGCAGATATCGGAAATCAGCACCAGTGTTCTACCTCAATGTCTGAACACAGACAGCTTTTATTATTATTTTGGGGGGGGGGGGTTGGGGGGGGGGGTGGAGAAGTCCTGCAGTTTCCTCCTATTCCGTGGGGGTTTCCATCTCAATTGGAAGCAGCATCTATTGGGTGATAGCACCATAAGCCTTCATTCAACTACCCAGAGCTTTTCCCCCCTATTTTCATATCCACTCCCAATTCAACCCAGGTATTAAAGCAAAAGTCCTCAGCCAGGGATCATAAACTGTGGCTCCAACTGGGAGCCAGGTAATGTGGACCCTATCTCTGGCCACTAGGTGATGCCATTGTGTAATGACAGGGACGTCCTTTCCCCAGGGCCGCTAAATGCCACCTCCACAGCATTCCCAGCTGATCAAGATAGCAGAAGTCCAATCATCTAACTGAGATCTTCTGTACTGCCGTGCATAGCACTTGCCACTTGAGCCACCAGGTCAGCCTGCCAGCAGCATTTTGAATGGTTAGGCAACAGGAATAAGCTATACAAATAAGAACAGCTATAGTGCATGGTGTTGCAAAGGACCACAAATATAAATTTCAGCATATAATTTTCTTTTTTATCAGGAGCATTGCAGATCATTCTGGGGAATGACCTGCAAAGAAGGAACTTGGTACAGTAGATACAAATTAACAGATGGACAGGACTAAGAATTAATTCAGCTCTTCTACAAGAACAATAATTTGTATCAGTAGTGACAGCTGTTGCACACATTCTCCACTGGGCAAGTACAGTGTTAAAAACCATTTTGGTAGAGTGTCAAAAAAAGAATCTTGCCTTGATTTTAAAATTCTGAAATGCATCAAAAACGTTACAAAAAATGTTTAATTCATTCTTTGACAAATAATTTGCACCTGTAAATTTAACTTCAATTTCCAATTGTGAGTTTTTAAATTAAAATGTCACAATTGTTTTAAATGTCTCTTGAAATCCATACGACCGAGGCCACAATGATATATAACTCATAGTATCTTTCATACATTTTCAAAGTGTTAAATTAAAAAATGAGGGGCGACAGCTGTGAGTAGTATAAACAAATTGTGCTTTTTGAGGTCTCTGCTGTCACATCCATTTTATAATTATATGCTTCAAATACATATTAAGGATATGGAGAATAATGCATAAATCTGAAACTGTGAAATATATGCCTTAGCTGTATTATTGAAGAAACTGAAAATTTACTTGGTGATATTTTATTGCCACAAATATCTTGGTTTTGGGACACAAGACTTCTATGAAGCAGAAAGAAATGATCTGCACTCTAAACTGTATTACTACTACTATGGGCAAGCTAGAAATATGAGTATTAATTAAAGTAAAAAATCTAAATATTAATAACACTGTACAGTGTGTAAATTTGCAGCCCAAAGCATTTTTTGCTGACAATATATTATACTTCATGCTTCCCTAATATATTAGTACTGACAAGGATTTGGGATTATATACAATGAACAGTAATGTAGTAAATGATGACAGATAAAGATCAAAATGGCCCATCCAGTCTGCCTAGTTGAGATTTGTCCTTTTGGTAGATGCACAGATATATTTCCATATGCACCCAATACCAGTTCCTCATTCTCCATGTCTTATCTGACCTCCCAACCCCCTTCTCTCCACTACCACCTATTATCTGTCTCAAACATGCCCAAAATCTGTTGCGGGGATGGCCTCCTCTGCAAGTAGGCCTTGCCATCTTCAAAGTACAGTCTTAAAAGGCAGTTGTACAACTCTGAGTTGCTTGGTGAAAGTGATGGTCAGGAGAAGTGGGTTTTGGGTCCATATCTACCCAAAATGGAAAACTAATCTGGGCAGACTGGATGGGCCATTTTGTTCTTTATCTGCTGTAATTTATTATGTTACTATGCTTCTTATAGAACCAATACTTAAGCCAAACATCCAGACCTCCTAAGACTTATTATCAAGTTCTATAATAATCCCAAGACCACCAAGATTGAAAAAATAAAAAAACCATGCAGCCTCCCTATTCCCATTGAGGTTTGGGATTTACCCATGGTACCTCCATGTAAACCATTCCAGCCTTACTGGAAGCCCACTGTTGCAGTACCATTGCTGTTTAGGGTTGCAACTGCCACTCTGTGCAGGTTGCCCCAGTGCCTTCCTGGAACCACAGTCATCCCACTGATGTTTTGGGCTGAACCGCCACTCTGTGCAGGCTGCCATAGATCTTCATTACCATCTTTTTGTCACTAAGGATGCTGCATATTTATCTCACCTTTTTATTTAAAGTCCACTACCATTTTTGTCTCCATCACCTCCTTCAGCAGGCATCTACTACCTTTTCTATGAAAAAAATATTTCTTGACTTTGTTCCTGAGTTGCTCTTGGAGCTTCATATCATGACTTCTAATCCTTTTAATTGAAAAATGTGTCCTGTGTAATATTAATATCTTTCAGGGATTTAAATGTCTCCATTATATCCCGACTTTCCTCTCTTCTAAGGCAGTGGTCCCCAACCCTGTCCTGGCGGCCCACCAGCCAGTCGGGTTTTCAGGATATCCACAATGAATATGCATGAGAGAAAATGTGCATGCACTGCCTCCATAACATGCAAATTTTCTCTCATGCATATTCATTGTGGATATCCTGAAAACCCGACTGGCTGGTGGGCCCCCAGGACAGGGTTGGGGACCACTGTTCTAAGGTAAACATATTTAGGTCCTTAAATATAATTTCATAGGGCTTTTGCTGCATACCATGCACCATTTTGGTTGCCTTTCTCTGGATTGCCTTTAGCCATTCTCTGTTCTTTCTGAAATATGGCCTCCAGAACTGAGCACAGAATTTTAGGCAAGACCTCACCAATGACCCATACAGAGGCAGCATCACCTTCTTTTTTCTATTGGTTATATGTCTTTCTCTGCTAACCCTAGCATCCTTCTGGTACAGACGGTTGTCTTATCATACTGTTTTACTACCTTGAGGTCATCAGACACTATCACCTTGAGGTCTCTCTGCATATCAGTCTCTCACCCCACATTGTGTATTGATCCACACACATTTTTTTGTATTGAATCTCAACTGCTAGGCATTTGACAACTCCTCACATTTTTCTTAGATCATTTCTCATTCTGCTTACACCTTCAAGGTGTCCACTCTGTTGTAGTTCTTAGTGTGATCCACAAAAGACAAACTTTTCCTTCTAACCCCTTCGCAATATCACTTATAAAGATATTGAACAGAACCAGCTCCGGTACTGATCCTTGAATTACTCCATCTTTTTTTTTAAACAGATATAGGACCACTACTACTATACAAGAAAATAAAAGAACTACATATCTGAAAAAGTCAATCTTCATAGGTAGCATTTCTCTGGTTTCATATGACTTGACAAATAGTTTCACAAACTTAATTCTAAAACTTTACTTACAAGTCCAAGTGCTTTATGCTCATGTCTATAGTTAGTACCTTTTCTATCTACTAAGTGAACCCTAGATCCCCAGTTTCCTGTAGAGGCTTAAGGGAAGATTCTGTGACAAGAATTGAACTTTCTGCAGCATAGTTTAATCAGAGAGAAGAAAAAAGGAGGGACACTGAATCAGTAAGCAGGAGATCTAGGATCAGGAAAGGCAGCATTCACTCTCACACCCCTCCTCTAGATGCCAATCCCTTCCACCCCACACCTTCTCTGATCTCGCTCATCAAGCCCAGTATCCTGGGTCCAACACTGACCAATCCAGGTCAAAGCACCTAACAGGATTCCAAATAGTAGATATATTCTATGCTGCCTATGCCCAGAGATAAACAATGGTTCTCCCCAAATCCCCTAATTTACTTGTATCCCCATTTTCTCACTCATTTTCCACCTGCAGAAGGTACCTGTGTCACTCAACAGATCTTCTTACTCCTTATAATCCCCTTTGTAGATTACATTCTGCTTTCCAGCGTTTGCTAGATCTTCCAGGCCCTACCAAAAATAGGCTTGAATGTACTCAACAAAGCCGTCAGTTATCAAGGTCCACTTCTATAGAACACTTTAAATCTTGAGACTCAGAAAGAAATGAACTATCCCAGATTTACTAAGGTGCTTAAGGCATGGCTTTTAATGACGCTTTTGCCAAGAATGATTGAGTGTTGCTGTTGCTTTTAAGAATAATTGAGATGAGTTTATTTTTGGATTTATGAGAGGGTAGACTGTTTTATATGCAATTTCTTTCTATTTTAAATGTTTTGTTTGTATTTTGCTTATATTTGTATTTGGTTATTTATTGATATGCTGTATTCTGTATTTACTGTAAAAAGCTTGATTTACTGAAAGGTGATATAATTAAACAACTTCTCCAATTCCTTCACTCATTTGCATCCCCATAATCCTCTCACTCACTCTCTGCACCCATTCCGATACACTTACGCACCCTATATTCCATTTAGCAGCCCCCCTATATCACATCTTCAGTTTTCCTTTGCTCCCCCTCCAATCCCCTCACTCCTTTGATTCTGTCTCCACACTCCCTCCAATACCTTCACTCACCCTCCCATTCTGGCTTTGGATTCTTCGGAGGGCAGTGGCAGCAGAGGAGGATGACACAGACTGAGACGCTGCAATGCCATGGTCCTTTTCCGAGGCCCAAACCAAAACAGTCACAGGTGAGCAGATGAGAAATATATTGCTGTCACCAAATATCCTTCCACTTTAGCCTGGACCCATATGCTATGATGATTCCATGGTGTGAGAGACTAGGAGCCCTGACTCTACTGAGTTTTCAACACCCAAAGGGGTGGTGTGTGGGCTGTGTAAATTCATGATAATACTACTTTCAAAGAGCAATTAAAATGAATATCCTTTCTACAAAGTTGTTTCCATACAACATTATTTTATTATTTGTTTAAATATTTTGCCAATCCTTTAAAAACCTCCTAGGTTGGGTTACAAACAGCATACACATTCTAAAATATGAGCGACATAATTAAAAAAAAAACAACAACAACACAACTAAATGCACTCCTCTCATAGCAGCAATCAATAGTAATAAAAAGGTAATACAAAGGAGAAACTAAAAGGAAATTGCCCTACCTACAGGCCGATTCAGTAAAAACGCGGGAGAGCGGACGAATGTCCGCTCTCCCGGCGCGCGCACCAGCCACTCGCCGGTGCGCGCGATACAGTATGCAAATGAGGTGGTGCGATAGAAATAGGCAAAAGGAAGCGCTAGGGACACTAGCACGTCCATAGCGCCTCCTTTTAGCCCGGCGTGGCGGCTGTCAGCGGGTTTGACAGCCAACGCTCAATTTTGCCGGTATCGGTTCTCAAGCTCGCTGACAGCCACGGGCTCGGAAACTGGATGCCGGCAAAATTGAGCATCCAGTTTTCGGCCCGACAGCCGCCGGCCCATTTAAAATTTTTTTTTCTTTTTTTTACCCTTCGGCACCTCCGACTTAATATCGCTATGATATTAAGTCGGAGGGTGCACAGAAAAGCAGTTTTTACTGCTTTTCTGTGCACTTTCCCAGTGCCGGCAGAAACTAGCGCCTACCTTCAGGTAGGCGCTAATTTCTTAAAGTAAAATGTGCGGCTTGGCTGCACATTTTACTTTCTGTATCGCGGGGAATACCTAATAGAGCCCTCAACATGCATTTGCATGTTGAGGGCGCTATTGGGTGCCGCGGGTTGGACGCGCGTTTTCCGCCCCTTACTGAATAAGGGGTAAGGGAAAACGCGCATCCAAGAGCATGTTAACAGTGCGCTCCGTTGGAGCACACTGTACTATATCGGCCTGACAGTTAGCAGTAAATAAATAAGGTTTTAATCTAAATGGCTGCATATCAATTAGAGGGCGCACTGTTTGCAGTAAGTTAGTCCACCAAGTTGAAATAGTATATGAAAATGCCTGATTTCAGGCTACTCTCACTTAGGGGTCAATTATTAAAGCAGCGTGTGGTTCCCAGCGAGCGCACTTAGACGGGCCAATTTTATAACTTGCGTGCGCCCGCTAGGAGGGAACTTCCCTAGGCCCTACCTAAACTTCCTCCCTCTTCCCCACTCCCTAAATCTATCCTAACTTTCCCAAAATATTTTAATTCTTACTGCTCCTCTGGAACAGAAGTAATCTCCAAGCGATGGCCGACTGCTGGCGCGAGCTTCCCCGGAACAGCGGCTAATGGCCACTACCCCGCCAGCCTCCGTCCCGTCCAGTCCCTTTGGAGAGGCTCGGCACTTGTGCGCCTACCAGGGTTTATGCGCATGGCCGGGCCTGTTATAAAATACGCGCTCTGCGAGCAAGGCCCAGCCACGCAGGTAAACTCCAGTTTTATGCATGTAGGCCTTTGAAAATTCAGCCATTAATCATCTGTATTGAAGGAATAAGTAAGGGATTTTCCCTTTTAGAATGTAGAGAGTGAGTGAGTAAATAGTGCATAGTCGCTTAGCTAAATAAACAAGGCCCGACACATGAAGGACTTTGAAGACCAAAGTTAAAATTGAAGACCAAAGTTAAAATTGACCTGGTCTATACTAGGGATTAGGAAGTTTAAGGGATATTTGTAAAATAAGAGGGCTAAAACGTCTACCAAGAAGAAGACATCCATATACCAAAATGGGAACCAGGAAGAAAAAAAAGAGTAAACGGGAGGAATGAGAAATTATCCTCTGTGTAATTTGGGTTGTTTTTACTTTGTGACAGAAAATGATTACAGGTGGATTATGAGTAGGTTTTAGAGTGCTGGTTTTTTTTCATCTATTATTTTGGTATTTGATTGTAATATTATAATTTGTATTTTTTGTTGTTGCATTATGCTATATTGATTATCATGTAAAATATTTCGTCTCTCGTTAAGGAAGAAAGTATAGAAATATGACAACAGAATACAAAAGAACAGAATCATAACTAACTCTAGAAACCAAGGGGGAATGTAACAGAATACTCATATAAGAGCAGCTTAGGAACATCTCTAAGTAGAAACCAGATGAGATAAACTCATATAAAACATAGTCAATTGATTTTATAAAGAGCTTACAAGGAGCACGCAATCCTAAAGAGCATACTACTGTGAATAGGGTTGATGCATTGAGAAATATTCTATCACAAAACAGGAAATACTTCTAGACAAAAAGAATCTAAGTCAATATTCTGCAATCCCACAGAGAAAGACACGGCACCTAAATAATTTCGGATGGTAAAGATCAGAATAAGAGGCATAAAAAGTGTTGAAGCTCCTTATGAATATTTCTAGGATCTTACTAATAACTGTGTCAGTTATAAGGACAAACAGATATAGACAATCATCTCAAATAAACACTAATGAGAAAGAAAAGGCTGTCTGAAATATGCCAAGACCACAAAAGAAAAAAAGGTACATAAATATTAAACAAAGTGAAAACCTTGCTGAAATATGGAGCAGAATATTATATGTACATACACAATGTTTCTAAAAGGAAATGAAGATATGAAGTCCTATTTGTGAAAACCAATGAGAAGTAACATGACAATACAGGAGGAAAACTCCCAAAACTTCACAGGAAAAGAATAGATAAATATAAACAAGAGAAATAACTTTTTGGCCCCAAAATATGACCACCACAAAATAAAAAGGAATTTCGTGTATGCCTAAAACATGTAACAAATGTACACATGGACTTAGAAAAGATACAAAATATACACAATAGGTAATGCAAGATAATCTCAGATGTTACTGAAAAAAAAGGCTAAAAGTATAGAGAAAGGTATCCAACATAGATATCCAAGCCAGAATGAAAAGAAAATATGCTGGTATTATAGAAAGCCTACATAAAAAGGCTTTCACTTAAACTAAGAATAGCATCAGAAACATCTTAAGGAGTGAAGGAACATAATTTGAAGATCTATAGAGTCCCCTCTACCAAAGACGAAGGCTGCAGGAAACCAGTGGGCAGAGTTTCTCAGAGCTATGGAACTCCCTTCTGCTTTCTGTCTGAGAAGAACTTGATTTTTAGGGCAAAAAAAAAAAAATCAAAGCAGTCTTATTTGAGCAAGCTTTTGCATCAATCTGATACTCTTCTGGTTCTCCAGTTATGGACCACAAATTTCAATTTTTAGATGTTTTAGAATAATGTGGTGTTTTCTTTATTTCTATTATTATGTAGAATGTTTATGTTTTACTGTAACCCACCTGGAACAAATTGATTTTGAATTGGTACAGAAGGGAACATTTTAAAATAAAATATATAAATAAATATGCATGAAAATGGCTAATTCTTAAGACATGCTGAGATGATGGACACCTTGCAATACAGGTAAGGCATCCCTTTGAAGGATTCTGAGACATCAAAATCTGAAGTAATTTTGTAAAAGTCCAATTCCGTGGGTAAAGCACGTAAAGTTTTACCTGCAGAAATGGCTTTGAAAATTATCCTCAGGGGTTTCAAGCCCTAGGTTACCCTAGAGCTATTGATAGCAAAAATACTAACCACGGATTCCAAACACTCTTTGAGGAACCGAAGTAAAACTGACATAGAAAGTAGTTTGGAAGCATCAAAATACTCTTGAAGTGCTACAGTGTAAAGTAAACAAAGCACCATGAAGGCCTTTCTAAATCACAGCTTTATGTTAGTATAGGGCTATTTATCAGATGGCACCATTATCAAGCCCAGATATAAAAAGCTCTGCTAACAATGGTTTGGCAAGAAAGATTCTATCGTGAGCACCTGGAGTGGAAAACATAATTGTCAAGATGCCTCATAGTCAAGAACTGTCCAGACACAAAAGACATCTTTAGAAAGGATCAGGAATAAAACACATTGCCAACTGGGCACCATGAGAGGAATCTCCAATGTTATATTTGCTACCAGCAGGATATGCAAGGAGACTCCAAAAGGTCTCAATGCAAAAACTGCCCTGCTCTTTTCAGGTACTAGCAGTCACCACTGAGAAGGTAGTGCTATCATGGGGACCTAGTGTTGCCAGAGACACAAATGTACAGAGGAACGAACTGCACAAGTACAAGGTTCCAAACACAAAGGATGCTGCCACAGGGGCCTAGATTTATGTTGCTAACAGTATGCCTCAGTGCAGAGAGAAGAGCCCAGTAAGTGGTACCAGAAGTAGGCTTCAACAAATGCAGTACAAACCACATACCTTGGTGCATGCAGCACCAAATGTGGCTTAGAAGTATTATGCCTTCAAAGACCTAAGTCAGCATGTATCCTCAGTAGGCCATAACACCTATTGGAGAAATTCTTACCTGATAATTTTGTTTTCCTTAGTGTAGACAGATGGACTCAGGACCAGTGGGTTATGTGCTCTTCTGCTAGCTGATGGGAGACTGAGTCAGATTTCAAAGCTGTCGTCACCCTAGATATACCCCTGTAGTGATCTCAGCTCCTCAGTATCGTCCTCGAAAAGCCATTGTGGACATCTATATATTGGCTAACTACAACAAACGATTAAAAACTTAATTAAACTTGATTCAAAGTGGAGACCGCCAGTGCAGTTAACCAGCTTAACGCCGACACCAGTCGTACTGCAGATGCCCTGGACTAAGGGTAGGCATTAGCTTACCCGTATTTGTATAGCATCAAGGTTCGCTTCTCAGGTTCTTCCTTGGCGCTTCTCCTGGGCAGCCGTGGGTGGGATGCTGAGTCCATCTGTCTACACTAAGGAAAATGAAATTATCAGGTAAGTAATTTCTCCATTTCCTAGCGTGTAGCCAGATGGAATCAGGACCAGTGGAATGCTCAAAAGCTACTCTCGGACGGGGCGGAAGGCTGCCTATGGCCCACTTAGTACTGCCCTTGCGAAGGCTGCATCTTCTCAGGCCTGGACATCCAGGCAGTAGAACCTGGAGAAGGTATGTAGGGAAGACCACGTCGCCGCTCGACAGATCTCGGCGGGCGACAGTAGTTTGGCTTCTGCCCAAGATACTGCCTGGGCCCTAGTAGAATGAGCCTTAACCTGCAGGGGTGAGGGCTTTCCTGCCGCTATGTAGGCTGTCTTGATTACTTCCTTGATCCAGCGAGCTATGATCGCTCGCGAGGCCGCTTCGCCTTCATTCTTCATGCTGTGGAAAACAAACAAGTGATCCGTTTTGCGCACTGGTTCCGATTGTTCCAGGTACCATACCAGGAGTCTGCCGACATTTAGATGGCAAAGAAGGAGAGAGTCTTCTGAGTCTTTATGTTCATCCGGAGATGGTAGGGAGATGGCTTGTTTCAAGTGAAACTTGGAGACCACTTTCGGTAGGAAGGAGGGGACGTTGTGAAGCTGTATCGATCATGGAGTGAACCTAAGGAACGGGTCCCAAAAGGATAGTGCCTGTAGTTCAGAGATGCGACGTGCAGAACATACTGCCACCAGGAATACGGTCTTCAATATTAAGAGGCGTAGTGACAGACCGCGCATTAGTCTAAAGGAAGCCCCCGCTAGAAAGTCCAATACCAGATTGAGGTTCCATAGGGGAACCGGCCACTTTGCGGGTGGTCAAAGTTGCTTAACCCCTTTTAGGAAGCGGGTCAGGTCCGGATGAGCTGATAGACAGATTCCGTTCACTTTGGCTCTGAAACAGGAGAGGGCTGCTACCTGAACCTTGAGGGAGTTGAGTGACAACCCTTTCTTCATATCATTTTGTAGAAATTCAAGAATCATGGAATCTTTTCTGTTCGCGGGGATACCCCGTGGTCCTCGCATCAGGCTTCGAATATCCTCCATATCTGTATGTATGCCAGAGCCGTTGAGAACATCTGCGCGTGGAGCAGGGTGTCAATCATGGCCTTCGAGTAACCGTGCTTCCTCAGGCGAGTCCTCTCAAGGGCCAGACTGTAAGAGAGAATCGAGACGGATCTTCGTGAAGAATCGGGCCCTGCTGGAGAAGCTCCATGTGTAGAGGTAGGCACAGAGGGCTCCCTGCAAGGAGTTTTTGCATGCCTGCATACCATGGGCGTCTTGGCCAATCCGGGGCCACTAGTAGAACTAGACCCCTGTGGTGCTCTATCTTGCGGATGATCGTGCCCAGTAGAGGCCATGGGGGGGGGGGGGGGGGGGAGGAGGCATACAGTAAGTCCTCTTCTGGCCAGGTCTGGACGAGGGCGTCGATTCCTTGGGAGTGCGGCTCTCGTCTGCAGCTGAAGAACCTGGAGACTTGGGCATTAAAAGATGTGGCCAGTAGGTCCATGGCTGGGGGGCCCCAGCAATTTACTATCAGTTGGAAGGCTCTGGTCGACAGTGCCCATTCCCCCGGGTCCAGGCTTTCTCTGCTGAGGAAGTCCGCTGAGACGTTGTCTTTCCCTGCAATGTGTGAGGTCGAGATCCCCTGTAGGTTTACCTCCGCCCATGCCATGAGGGGGTCTATCTCCAGAGACACCTGCTGGCTCCTGGTTCCTCCCTGGCAGTTGATGTAGGCAATCATTGTGGTATTCTCCAACATCACTCGAATCGCTTGGAGCCTGTGGCTGAATCGCAGGCACGCTAATCTGACTGCTTGAGCTTCCAGACAGTTTATGTTCCATCCCGCCTCTTCCTTGTTCCATTGTCCCTGGGCCGTCAGTTCCTGACAGTGGGCTCCCCACCCTCGGAGGCTTGCATCTGTGGTGAGCACGATCCAGTTCGGTGGGGATAGGCTTAGGTGGTCTTCCTGTAGCCACCGCTGAAGCTGAGAACATACCTCTGCTAGTAGGTGGAGGAGAATTGAGTAGCCTTGGGACAGTGGATTCCAGCGTGACAGTAAGGAATGTTGGAGTGGCTGCATGTGAGCCCTTGCCCATGGTACGACCTCCAGGGTTGATGCCATGAGCCTGAGGACTTGAAGATAGTCCCATACCTTGGGGCGCGTAGTGGCCATCAATTGTCGTAATTGTTCCATCAGTTTCTCCTCCTTGGGGGAGGGAGGAAGACCATGTTCTGTTTGGTGTTGAAGCGGGCCGCCAGGTACTCTTAGGCCTGAGAGGGCTGCAGACTGCTCTTGACCATGTTCACGATCCAACCGAGTTCCTGCAATAGGTTCTTGTCTCTGTTGGTCACCTGCCGGCTCCCTTCCGAAGACTTCGCCCGGATCAGCCAGTCGTCCAAGTAAGGATGTACCAAAGTTCTTTCCTTCCTCAGTGCTGCTGCCATGACCACCATAATTTTGGAGAATGTTCTGGGGGCGGTCGCCAGGATAGGATAGGGTAGTGCCCGGAACTGGTAATTGTGTCCCAGTACCGCAAAGCGTACAAAATGTTGGTGGTCTTGATGGACTGGGATGTGAAGGTAGGCTTTGGAGATGTCCAGGGAGATTAGGAACTCTCACGGTTGTACTGCCATTATTATGGAGCGGAGAGTCTCCATGTGGAACTGTAGTATCTGCAGATGACGGTTAACGTTCTTGAAGTCCAAGATGGGTCGGAATGAACCCTCTTTCTTGGGAACGATAAAATAGATGGAATAATGCCCCATATTTTGCTGGGGTGTAGGTACCGGAGTTATAGCCTTCAGACTGAGTAGTCTTGTCAGAGTGGATTCCACTGCCAGTCTCTTGGTGTGGGAGTGGAAGGGTGATATCATAAATTTGTCCCGAGGGATGCTGCGAAACGCCAGGGAGTAACCTTCTCGATGATGTTTAGTACCCATCTGTCCGACGTGATTTCGACCCATCGTTGGTAGAAGAGGGAAAGTCGACCTTCTATTTCCTCTTCCTGTGGATGGGTCAGTCAATTCTCATTGGGGAGCTCGGTTCGAGCCTGCTCCTGGACCCGTTCCTCTCTTGGTTTGTCGGTTCCGAAAGGACTGGGCCTCCCCAGAGGGACAAGGTGCCTGGAACAATGAATTCCTATAGGGTCGAAAGTGTTGGGAGCCTCTGCCCCTAGTTCTTCTGGGAGGACGCTGGGATCTTTTTCCTCTGTCTTCCGGTAGCCGAGGCACTAGAGATTCGCCCCACTTGCTGGCTAATTTCTCTAATTCGCTTCCGAACAGGAGAGATCCCTTAAAGGGCATTCTTGTGAGATTCACCTTAGAAGTTGCATCTGCAGACCAGTTCCGCAACCATAACTGCCTTCTGGCCACCACTACCAAGGCTACTCCTCTTACTGAGGTACGCGCCAGGTCTGAGTTTGCATCCGTCAGGAAGGCTGCGGCAGGTTCAATCATTTCTCCGGCATAGGTTCTGGAATTGTCTGCTTCCCTCGAGAGCAGCAAGCAGGAGCATGCCATCAGCGCGCAGCAGAAAGCAATCTGCAGTGTCATTGCTGTTGTGTCGAAGGCTTGTTTAAGAATGGATGCTAATCATCTATCTTGAGTATCCTTCAATGCTGCCCCTCCCTCAACGGGGATGGTTGTTCGTCTTGAGACGGCACAGACCATGGCGTCCACTTTCGGGAAACACAGGCGTTCCTTGGTCGCTGGTTCCAGAGGGTAAAAGGCTTCCAAGGCCTGACCTCCTTTAAAGCTCATCTCTGGGGCATCCCACTCCAGGTCAATCAGTTCCTGGATGGCTTCCATCATTGGGAAATAGCATGAGGCTTTAGAAAGGGACACCAAGATGGGGTTTTTCTTTGGTTCCGTCATAGGGTCCATGCCTGGAATCCCCAGAGTCTGGGAAACAAGGGCTGGCAATTCATCCCTGTGGAAGAAGTGAAGCATGGTTCTGTATGGTTGCTATGGTTTTGAGGTGTTTGAGTGGATTCTTGGGTATTGTGGAGATGACCACAACCACGGGGAGGAGCCCCGTGAGGAACCACAGTACTAGGCTAGACTCGAGACGCACAAACACAGAGATTCGTCTTTTATTATACAGCTGAGGTTTACCACCAGAGGTGGCAGTATTGAGGTGATCCAGAGGTAGCAGTCCAGGGACCCTCGGTAGAGGGGACCCATCTCACAGAGATAGTATAGGGAGATTTGGATACAGGTTCCCAGTGCAGCAGAACTGTAGATGAGACAGACTGAGAATGTTAGATTATTCACCAAGTTGGTAACTGTATAGATGGAGATCCCAGCAGGCAGAAGTAGTTGAGTACAGACTGAGCCAGGGAGAGCAGGCCCTCGAGGAGCGAGTACCTGATCCCAGATAGGCAACTGAAAGAAAGCAAAGGGCCCCCGAGGAGCGGGTACCCAGGTTAGAGAAATACCCCGAAAGGCAGAGAGAGCTTCTAGCGGCAGCAAGGAAGCGACAGAGTAGCTCAGACCGGAGGCTTTCCATCCATTCACGATCCTTGCTAACTCGATGAGCTAGCAAACAAGGGCAGGCTAAATACCCGGATGGCGTGATGTCACTCAAAGGGGATGACCCTAAGGTTCCCGCCATGACGTGGATAAAGACGTGGGTGGCATGCGTACCCTAGGAGGCCCTTAGGAGAAACATGGCGTAAGGCTTGCCATTGCCGTTCCTGGGACGCCGGAGAGAGCGGCATGCAGATGTGGCGGTAGCCATCTTTCCAAGGCTAGCAGGGAGAGCAGAGAGAAAGGTGAGGCACAAAGGACGAAGCCGTCTGAGACCGACGGACCCAACAGTACCCCCCTTCAAAGGGCCCCATCCAGACCTCCTACCTGGTCTTGGTTTCTGAGGATGCGTTCTGTGGTATTGCAGAATCATCTCTTTATCCATGATATTCACCAAAGGTTCCCAAGAGTTTTCTTCAGGTCCGTAACCCTCCCAAGAGAGGAGGTATTCCCATTCTCTGCCTCTCTTTCTCACATCAAGGATGGCATCTACCTTGTACTCGATGTCTTCTTCTGCATCAATAGGCGTAGGTTCAGGTGTCTTGGTGGAAAACTCACTAAGGACTAGCAGTTTCAGTAGCGAGACATGGAACGCATTATGGATCTTCATCGCTGGTGGAAGTTTCAGACTGTACGTAAGAGTACCCAGTTGTCGGAGGATGGGAAAGAGTCCGACAAAGCGAGGAGCAAAACGAGCTGATGGTAGCTTGAGTCTTAGATGTTTTGTTGACAGCCAGACTTTGTCACCAGGCTGGAATTCAGGAGCCATACAGTGGTGAGCATCATAGCCTTTCTTTGCTCTTTGTCCTGCTTTTTGGAGCATCTCCTTAGTCTTACACTCCATAGTAGTTGGATATCTTTAGCAGTAGATTGAGCTGCCAGGGACGACACTGAAAGTGGAAATGGTAGTCGTCCATAGACCACTTCAAATGGTGTGGATCCAGTTGATGTAGCTGGATGAGAGTTGATGGCGAATTCAGCCCAGGGCAACAGTTCAGCCCAGTCATTTTCACGTGAACCAATGTAAGCTCAAATGAACTGCTTGAGTGTCCTATTCATTCTCTCAGTTTGCCCATTCGACTGAGGATGGTATGCAGAGGTGAAGCGAGAGAGATATCAAACTTCTTGCACAAAGCTTTCCAGAACTTTGCTGTAAATTGAGCTCCTCTGTCAGAGACAATGTGCTTAGGCATGCCGTGTAGGCGAAAGATGTGGGTGATGAAAAGGTTTGCAAGCTCCATGGCTGAGGGCAAGCCAGGGAGAGCCACGAAGTGAGCCATCTTCGAGAAACGATCCACTGTAACCCAGATGGTGTTGTTACCTCCAGAGTGTGGTAAGTCTACCACAAAGTCTGTAGCAATGTGAGTCCAGGGCTCATCTAGTACTGGCAAGGGATTAAGCAGACCCCAAGGACGTCCGGGCGGAGGTTTCTGTCTGGCACAATTGGAACAAGAAGCAACATAGGAGAACGTGTCTTCCTTCATGGTGGGCCACCAGTAGTACTTCTGTAATTTAGCCAGAGTTCTTCGTTGACCAGGGTGTCCAGCCAGTTTCAAATCGTGAGCCCATGCTAACAGTTTTTTTCTTAGGTTACCAGGTACAATGGTCTTATCCGCAGGTACCGGACGTGTAGTTGACAGGATAACTCTCTTCGGGTCGATGATATGCTGAGGTTCGTCAGGTACGTCCTCCTCAGAGAGAAATGAGCGAGATAGGGCATCTGCTCTGACGTTCTTATCTCCAGGGCAGTATTTCAGCACAAAGTCAAATCTGTTGAAGAACAGGGACCATCTCGCCTGCCTATGGTTTAGGTGCTGAGAGTGATGGAGGTACTCCAGATTTTTGCGCCACTCTTCAAACGCCATCTTTATTGCCAGTAGTTCTTTATCCCCAATGCCGTAGTTCTCCGCTGGCGAGAAGCGTCGGGAGAAAAAAGAACATGGATGCAAGATCTTAGAGTCACTGGACTGGCTTAACACGGCCCCTACGCCTACATCCAAGACATCAACCTCTACGATGAAGAGCCGGGTCGGATCCGGATGTCGGAGGCATGGATTACTTGAGAAGGCATCTTTCAGTTTCTGAAATGCTGTCACAGCTTCCGTAGACCAATTGGCGATGTCGGCACCTTTCTTAGTCATTGCTGTTAGTGGAACAGTTAGCGAAGAGTAATTCTTGATGAATGTTCTGTAGTAGTTAGTAAATCCCAAAAATCGTCTAAGAGCCTTTAGACCAATGGGTTGTGTCCATTTTTTAATGCTCTCCAGCTTCTGTGGGTCCATCTTGAAACCTTTGAAACAATGTACCCTAAAGAAAGGCACTGATTCCTGGTGGAATTCACATTTATTTATTTATTATTTTTGCTATACCGGCTTTCATGACATGAATCACATCAAACCGGTTTACATTTAACAAAGTGTGCAAGGTAAGAGAGAACTCAAACAACTGGAACAAGAGCATTATAAGGAGAGTGACAGTTACAATAAAACAGGGAAATAAATAACTGGGAGCTGGAAGCGAGAAGAGGGGAAGTTAACTTGGCGTATAGGTGGGTCTCGTGGAGTCTTAGCAGCACTCTTTTGACATCTTCCAGATGGGTATTCAGGTCCTGGGAAATATCAAGATGTCGTCTAAGTACACCACGACACACTTCTAGAGTAGATCACGCAGAATGTCGTCATCATGTTTTGGAAGACAGCCGGAGCATTGCACATGCCGAAGGGCATCACCAGGTATTCAAAGTGCCCATCCCGGGTATTAAAAGCCATCTTCCATTCATCGCCAGAGCGGATGCGAACTAAGTTATAGGCTCCTTTGAGATCAAGCTTGGAGAATATCTTGGCTCCCTGTAGTCTATCGAATAGCTCCAAGATGAGTGTCTTTCACAGTGATCTCGTTTAGACCTCTGTAGTCAATGCATGGACATAATGTTCTGTTCTTCTTCTCCACGAAGAAGAAGCCTGCGCTGGCAGGAGACTTGGAGGGTCTTATGAAGCCTTTCTGAAGATTCTCCTGTATGTACTCAAACATAGCTTTATTTTCTACTACGGAGAGAGGGTAAACCCTTCCCTTGGGTGGTTCTGTGTTAGGCTTCAAATTGATGGTGCAGTCGTAGGATCTATGTGGAAGTAGTACATCTGCAGCTTCTTTGGAAAATACATCTTGAAAAGATGCATACTGAGGCGGCAACCCAGGCATCAATGGGGTAGTTGGCATGCAGGGTATAGGAGAGACCTCCATCAGACATTTACAATGGCAATCTGGACCCCAACGTGAAAGCTCCAGAGTGGCCCAGTTGAATTGAGGCATATGCTTCTGCAGCCACAGTAGCCCCAGTACTAAAGGGTGCATGGCCTTCTCTAGCACAAAGAAGGAAATAGTCTCTGTATGAAGAGCACCAATACGTAAGCTACGTGAGCAGGGTTACTTTGCCCGGTAAGGGTTCCCCATGAATAGAAGATAGGAATAGTGGAGTAGTGGAGACGTCATGGTAGTGGTGGGGATCCGCAGGTGTTCCACCAGATGCTTCAAAATGAAATTGCCTCCTGCCCCAGAGTCCACGAAGGCAAGAGTCTGGTATTCTAAAGGTCCGCAGATTAAGGATACAGGAAGAGAGAGTGGAGGAGAGGGTGCAGTTATTTTATTTATCTATTTTATTTAAACATTTTTGTATATCGACAGTCATTGGGAATATCTTATCGATTTACAGATAACATAATGCAGCAACAAGCTTTACACGGAACTCGGAACAAGTAACATAATTGTAGCAACAGGCTTTAAATGGGACAAGGAACAAGGGGATTAAATCTAAAAGGGATCAAAGCAAAGGGAGGAACTATGTGTGGACAGCATAAAAATAATAAGTTAAAAGACAATTGAATAATGATAATTAAATGAAAAAGAAAGATCTGGATAGCTAGTTACATTCAATGGGTGTGCCACTAAGAGCTGAACGGAGACCTAAGAAGAGTCCTCCCACAGGACTTAGGTCTGCCAATTTCCCGGACATATAGGGCATGTTTGTACAGCATGACCAGCTTGTCCACAGTACATGCATAGTCACAACCTCTTTTGCATTCTTTTCTCTTTTGGAGTCAAGTGACTGCGGCCTAATTGCATTGGTTCTTCCTCGCCAGCAACTGGACCTGAGGAAACAGGCCTGGGTGTAGACTTAACTCGAGATTCTCCCTGAAGGGGTCTTCTGGGAGTCTTGGTCTCTTGAACCTTGTCACGAAGTCGGCGATCTATCCTTATTGCTAACTTCATTAGTTCAGCCAAGGTCTCAGGCATCTCACGAGCTGCCAGCTCGTCTTTCAACCGGGAGTTCAGCCCTTCAAAGAAGAGGGTCTTCAGGCATTTAGGGTCCCAATGTAATTCTGACGCCAACGTCTTGAATTCTATGGCGATGTCTGGTAAAGGTTTATTACCTTGCTTCAGGTGAACCAACGTAGATCCTGCAGTCGTGTACCGGGCAGGGTCATCGAATACTGATCTGAACAGTTCAAGGAACCCGGCAAGATCATGCAGGATAGGGTCATCGCGCTCCCAAAGCGGAGAGGCCCAAGCCAACGCTCTTCCATCCAGGTAAGACAAGATGTAGGTGGTCTTAGCATAGGCTGTAGGAAAATGATTAGGTTACAGGGAAAAGTGCATGGAAAAGTAATTGATAAATCCTCTACATTTCCAAACTTCCCCTGAGAAGTGTGTTGGAGCAGATAAAGGTACAATTGTCTTGACCGTCACTTCTGGCAGTGTAACTAATTTACCTGTGGTGGTCGGTGTATTCATCTGTGCGTGCAACTGGTTAAATGCAGCAGTCAAGTTAAGCAGCGAGTTCTGTTGTTCAGAGATTCGCTGGGCCAGGCCTGGAATGGCCTGCAATGCGGTGAGCTGAGCCGAATCCATGGAGTTAGCAATCTGTTATGGTTTTGAGGTGTTTGAGTGGATTCTTAGGTACTGTGGAGATGACCACGTCCACGGGAAGGAGCCACGCGAGGAACCACAGTACTAGGCTAGACTCGAGACACACAAACACAGAGATTTGTCTTTTATTATACAGCTGAGGTATACCACCAGAGGTGGCAGTAGTGAGGTGTTCCAGAGGTAGAAGTCCAGGGAACCTTGGCAGAGGGGACCCGTCTCACAGAGATAGTATAGGGAGATCTGGATGCAGGTTCCCAGTGCAGCAGAGCTGTAGATGAGACAGACTGAGAATGTTAGATTACTCACTAAGTTGGTAGCTGTATAGGTGGAGATCCCAGCAGGCAGAAGTAGTTGAGTACAGGCACCGAGCCAGGGAGAGCAGGCCCTCGAGGAGTGAGTACCTGATCCCAGATAGGCACCTGAAAGAAAGGAAAGGGCCCCCGAGGAGCAGGTACCCAGGTTAGAGAAATACCCCGAAGGGCAGAGAGAGCTTCCAGCGGCAGCAAGGAAGTGGCAGAGTAGCTCAGACTGGAGGCTTTCCATCCATTCACGATCCTTGCTAACTCGATGAGCTAGCAAACAAGGGCAGGCTAAATACCCGGATGGCGTGATGTCATTCGAGGGGGACGCCCCCGAGGTTCCCGCCATGACGTGGATAAAGACATGGGTGGCGTGTGCGTGCTCACCTTAGGAGGTCCTTAGGAGAAACATGGCATGAGGCTTGCCATTGCCGTTCTGGGGACATGGAGAGTGCGGCATGTAGACGCGGCAGTAGCCATCTTCCCAAGGCTAGCAGGGAGAGCAGAGAGAAAGGTGAGGCACAAAGGACGAAGCTGTCTGAGACCGACGGACGCAACAATGGTTCCAGGCCAGGAGGGATTTCCCCTTCCTCCAGTGAGCCCCCATCGTCATCCGGTGGTGTCCGGGTCCCTGTCATGGAAATTCTTAGTGAGGCGAGGCATGTCTCGAGGCACTTGAGCAGGACCAGGAGGGTCAGGTGTACCCGGCTGGTCGCCGTCAGGGTTGACTGCACCTGAACGAAGGCTTGCAGTCCCTGGAAAAATTCCAACCAGGAGAAGGCCACTGGGTCCATATTAGCCCCAGAGGCAGTTGGAAGTAGGGGCCACTGAAATGGCCTCTTCTGGAGAAGAGGCCATTTTGAAGTTGCTTAAGTCCGGGGTGCTGTCGTATGGGGTAGTTCCCGACCCATCCTCTGACTGTGAGGGACCAGGCTTGGATGTCCCCCCCTGGGCCTCTTGGCAATGATGACAGAGGCAGGACTCCAGTTCAGGCTGTACGGCTCTGATGTCGCAGGCTGTGCAAAGGGAGTGCCTTCTGAGCTTCTTTGCTGCCAGTGCCTCTGTGTATAAACGCACAGGTAATGTGCCTCGATATGCACGCTGTTACGCGCTTGTGCACTTATGCGCGTGTGTTGGCTGTGCGCGCAGCTGTGCTAGTGATACGCAAGTTGGGTGCACTGACCATCCGGCCTACCCTGTGCGCACCAACAGCTAAGGAGGGAAGATGGTGCCGAAAACCCCCGCGCGTAATATGGCCCCGCCGAGGGTCTCCACGTGTCTGGACCATTGCACCAGACTGGGGCCTAGCCCAACCAAGGCTGCTCAACCCGATCAGTGCTCTCCTTTACCTCGCCGGATGGAAAATGGAGTCGGTATGGCACTCTGAGCCCAGAGACCTTATGTTAGTTTCCTGCTAACCTGGTCTCGGTGCTTACCGGCCGCGTGCAGGGACGGTCTCCAGCTGTGGGGGGAGAGGGCTTAACCTTCACCGCCGCGTTTGGTTATGCAGCTGCTGCCTTTCAGCCACTCTAGCGGCTAAGTCCACGCCAGGAGCCGGCTACCAGACCAAAGTACACCTGTGAGGGATCTCGAAAATCACCTCAGGAATTCTCAATTGGGGGAGGGACCCTTAGATATCACCGCAGGAGAGCAGAGCTCGATCCTCTTTGTGAAGGTAAGAATTTCTTGTCTGTGCTGCAATTTCTCTAACACTGTGCTAGTGTGGGGATAGCGTCCGCATCTGCTAGGAGATGGAGAGATACTGGGGATCTGAGGGTATATCTAGGGTGACATCAGCTTTGAAATCTGACTCCGTCTCCCATCTGCTAGCAGAAAAGCGCATATCCCACTGGTCCTGAGTCCATTTGGCTACACAATAGGAAAAGAGGACTTCAAAACATGGATATTTCCATTAACCTTCAGTGGGCTTTGTCGCATGAAAGTTTTAGTAACTGAGATGTATATTTTGCCCACCTAAAAGTACAGAATAGTATTTTTCTGATTAGTTGGTCTTTAATGTTAAATACCCTTTAAAATTAACATTTTTTTCAATGCATGGCACATCTGTAAATATTGTCTACTACAGATTGTTTTACAAATAAAATACAAAAACTTTAAATGACTTCCACATCAGCTTCTCCAAATCATATCTTAACCAACAGATTATCTTTAAATTCATTTTAAAAGCATGCGTAACATTTTATTTATTTAAAAATAATGTATATGCTGCTTATGTAAAAAAACTGTTTTCAAAATAATCCTTTTTTGATGTTGCTCTGATACTGCATAAAGGCATCGGCAATGTTGTATTGAGATGCACTGCAGTATGACAGTACTAGCTATAATTTGAAAAAGTTTTGGTAAAGTAAACCTAAGATCACTTACCGGCTGCCTGAAGAACCATTTGTAGTCTAACTTTGGCCTGTTCAGCAGGAGACTAAAAACAAAGACAAAGAGCTCAGTTACCATATGTGATAGTATCAAAGACAAAGTCAAAACGTGAAATGTAAAGAAAAGGACATTAAAATTAGAGTAGCTTTCTCTGTGAGCTTACGCATAATGCAGGAAACTGGAGTCCCAATAAATGTCTTCTATTTGCTTCTATCCACCACATAACACCTTATTTATATAGCAAAGTCACCTTCCCTCATCTGACGCATTAAGTTGTCTCTCTTAAGTACAGTCTAGCCATATATGTAGTCATAGCCAATGGTTATCTAGTGGTATAAAATGGTAAGATACAATTACAAGCACATGGCCTGTAATCACTACCTTTTGATGAATACTCATTGAAACTCTACCCAATTCCAAGGTTATCTACTTCACAGAATAGGAGCATAACATTATCCAAGATATTTAGTAAATTTATTAAATGTACTTGCCCAGTGATGGAAGCAGTTACATTTATCTTGTGCCCTAAATATCACAACTATTAAACCGTTTCAATATTGTCACACAAATCTGACCACACTGATCAAGACATTGTATGGATGCAGCCTTTTAGATATATTTTTAAAATGACAATTTTCTCAGACTTATAAACAAGACAGACTCAAAGCTGCAGTTCAAGTTACAAGGTAAAATAATTTTAGCCATCTTCACTTTATATTTTTATAATCAATGTACCTGCCTTACTTATCACGTGGAATCTTTCACACATATGCTGTTTTATTTCAAATCTGTATTTCTCTTTTATTTGACCCTACCTTTTACTCTTCATCTGTTTTATTTCATCTAGCTACCTGAGACTATGGCATGTTGCATCCTGCACTATAATTAACACAGCAATGAAGAAAATTATTTCAAAATACATATCCAACATAATAGCCAAGGCATATTTAGATTCCATGAATAAAGAATATTTCCACAAAAACTGAAATTATCTGTAATGTTTCTTTTCTGATGACATAAGCTAAATGGCGTCACACATTTAGGTCACACGACATGTGCAGAACAACCCACATGACACCAAACCAACTGCCACTCAGTTTAATAGTTTAGCTAGGACAAAGTCTGCTTACCTGTAAACAGGGTTCTCCGTAGACAGCAGGATAAATCAGCCATAACACATGGATAGCATCATCCGACAGAGCTGACATGACTGAGAACACCAGGGAGTTTCTGTGGGTATTTCCTGCCTCATGAGTCTCTTCCAGTCACTTCCAGTGCTTAAGCTTTAGCGAGGTAGTTAATTCTTGAGGAAAGCAAGCAGGTATTAAGTCTGGCTGATTCATCCTGCTACCTATAGATACCTCTGTTTACAGGTAAGCAAACTTGCTCTCTTCCTGGATAAGCAGGCATGAATCAGCCATAACGCATGAGGTGCCCAAAGCTGAGGATTGCAATACAGAGAGATTACTGAAACAGACAACCCAGAACACAACTGTGGAGAGTGGGCGACTGGGTAAATAGGTTGTGCAAAACTGCTTGTCCAAAGTTACTGTCTCTTTGGGACACATTATCCAGAGAGTAATGGAGCATGAAGGTGTGAAATGAGAAACAAGTAGCAGCTTCGCATATGTCTTCAATGGGTAAGTCACGAAAGTTGCTATGGCTCTCACCTGATCTTAACAGTCTGTAATATGTAAAACAGCCAACGCATAACATTGCGCTCTACAGTCTGCTAGCCAATAAGACAAAGTTTGCTTGACAACAGCCCTTCCTAATCGATAGGGATCAAAGGACATGAACAGATGTGCAGCCTGACAGTGAGAATGAGTACTCTTCGGGTAGTATGCCAGGGCTCTCTTGCAGTGCAAGGAGTGAAGAGCCCTTTGTCCTTTGCGTGCATGCAGAATTGGAAAGAAACTACCTAACACAATAGCTTAAGTTAATGTTGAAAGTGAATACCACTTCCGAAAGAAAATTAGAGGGAGTACATAAGATTCCTTCTTTGAAAAAAGTGCAGGTATAGCAAATAGGAAACCACAGCCTGCAATTCGCTTACTCTTTGAGCTGAAGTGACAGCTGCAAGAAGCAACATTTTCCAGGTGACAAACTTCAAGTTCACCAACTGTATTGGTGAGGGACAGGATTGTGCAAGACATCTCAATGTAAGCACGAGTCAGGAGACAGGTTCAGTCTCCTACGTGAGAGAATAAACCACAGAAGGAGTCAGCAGGGTTTGTGAACTCTATGAGGAGAAGTACAGCATACAATTGCAGGCTGTATGATTCAAATGAGTCCACAACTTGGAAGGGATGCAGGTGACATTTTGTGTGACAGAAACTGAGTGTATGGCCACAGTTTGTGTGACAGAAACTGTCAGTTTTGGGCAGTAGTCTAGGTGTATAAAATAGGTACTTGGGCAGCTGGAAATTTTGTACTGCCAGAGCAGTGATCCCGATCCCATCCTCTCTGAACACAGTACTCATAGCACTGTGTCCTTCTGCAGACTGTTCCACAAAGAACAAAGTTGACTTGCTGAGGACCAAGTGTTCAGGGAAATGTTCTTGTACATACTTGTAAATATTATTGCTTTGCTGATATACTCTTAATATATACCCTTATCATGTATCTTCATTATATGCCTGTATTACATACTCCCATTATTAGTGGTGTTACAGCCATGCTGTATTGTATACACAAAAAGATAATAGTAATTGTTAAGTGTGCACAGAAAAATAAAGGATTTTGGTGAGCCATACATTAGTGTCTCAGCTCCATTTCGTTGTTGCAACCATCCCTTTCCGACAGCTTCACTCCGCCTACCTTTCTCTCTTTGCACCTCCCCTCGCTATGGATGGACGCCTGGCTGCCACGGCGTTTGCCTGCCGTCCTCTCCGGCGTCCCCAGACCGGCTTGGGCGCTGCCTCCCACCATGCTCCGCTGGTACCTTAGGGCGCGCGACCCTCACGCTTATTTCCTACTTGGCGCGAACCTCAGGGGCGTCCCCCTGTGATGACGTCACGCTGCCCGGATATTTAAAGCCTACGATGTTTACAAGCCTTTGAGTTAGCAAGGGGAATCTTATGAATGGGATTCGCTCACCGTACCCAGCTACTCTGCTTCTCCAATTTTCCATTGGACTCTTAACGCTAACGGGGTACCCGCTCCTCTGGGGCCTCACTTGCTTTTCAGGTTGCTATCAGGAAACTGGTACTCGCTCCTCGAGGGCCCATGTTCCCTGACTCGCTGCCTGCTCCTACCTTCTCTTCTGCCTGGAAGGATTCGCTATCCTCAATACCAGTGAGTACTACCATCTTCACCTCAGAGCCGTTCCCTGGAACCAGGTACTCGCTCCTCGAGGGCCTGCCTCTGTTCCAGCCCTAGTGCCATCTCTTATGTGGAACCGCTGTGTGAGTACATTACCTTCAAGCCTCTCAGCTCTCAGGGATCAGGTACTCGCTCCTCGAGGGCCCATGATCCCTGACTCGCTGCCTGCTCCTACCTTCTCTTCTGCCTGGAAGGATTCGCTATCCTCAGTACCAGTGAGTACTACCATCTTCACCTCAGAGCTGTTCCCTGGAACCAGGTACTCGCTCCTCGAGGGCCTGCCTCCATTCCAGCCCTAGTGCTATCTCCTACACAGTGGAACTGCTGTATGAGTACATTACCTTCAAGCCTCTCAGCTCTCAGGGATCAGGTACTCGCTCCTCAAGGACCTGCTCTCCCTATCCTGGGGTTCTCCATACTGGGGCTTTGTGCAAATTCCACTGTACTCATTATTCTCAGTTCTTTCCACTACAGCACTGCTACCGGAGGAGTCGCTGTTCCAGCGCCTGAGGGATACTAGCCCAGCCGGGCTACTTCTGCTGCTCACTACTGCCACCTCTGGTGGCTTCACCACATTGTCTAATAAAAGATCAATCTCTATGTTTGTGTGTCCTAAGCTGAGCCTGACCTGTGGCCCCTCACGGAACTTCCCCCCATGGGCATGGTCAGCTGCCACAGTGTCCAAGGGTCCACCCAAACCTCACTAATTATAACATTCGTGACACACAGGATTTGGTGAGAGAGGTAACGGTAGAGGGGCCATTTGGCAATAGTGATCATAACATGATCAAATTTGAACTAATAACTGGAAGGGGGACAATAAGTAAATCTACAGCTCTAACATTACCTGCTGTTAAGTTCCCTTAGAGAATAGCCACTGCCATTAGCAATGGTAATATGGAATAGACTTAGTTTTTGGGTACTTGCCAGGTTCTTATGGTCTGGATTGGCCACTGTTGGAAACAGGATGCTGGGCTTGATGGACCCTTGGTCTGACCCAGTATGGCATTTTCTTATGTTCTTATACTAAATTTTCAAAAGGGAAACTTTGATAAAATGAGGAAAATAGAAAAAAAACTGAAAGGTGCAGCTGCAAAGGTTAAAAGTGTTCAACTGGCATAGACATTGTTTAAAAATACAATCTTAGATGCGGAGTCTAGATGTATTCCACGCATTAAGAAAGGTGGAAGGAAGGCAAAACGATTACCGGCATGGTTAAAAGGTGAGGTGAAAGAGGCTATTATTGCCAAAAAAACATTCTTCAAAAAAATGGAAGAAGGATCCATCTGAAGAAAACAGGAAAAAGCATAAGCATTGTCAAGTTAAGTGTAAAACATTGAAAAGACAGGTGAAGAGAGAATTTGAAATGAAGTTGGCCGTAGAGGCAAAAACTCATAATAAAAACTTTAAAAAATATATCCAAAGCTAGAAACCTGTGAGGGAGTCAGTTGGACCATTAGATGACCGAGAGCTAAAAGGGGCTCTTAGGGAAGATAAGGCCATTGCAGAAAGACTAAATGAATTCTTTGCTTCTGTGTTTATAATGAGGATATTCGGGCGGTACCAGGTCCAGAGATGGTTTTCAAGGGTGATGAGTCACATGAACTGAACCAAATTAATGTGAACATGGAAGATGTAGTAGGCCAGATTGACAAACTAAAGAGTAGCAAATCGCCTGGACCAGATGTGGCATGCATCCCAGGGTTCTGAAGGAACTCAAAAATGAAATTTCAGATCTAATAGTTAAAATTTGTAACTATTTGGCTATTCGCTAAGTAAACTTGATTAATAGCAGTTAATGGACTTCTCCTGCAAGAACTTATCCAAATCTTTTTTGAACCCAGCTGCACTAACTGCACTAACCACGTCCTCTGGCAACAAATTCCAGAACTTAATTGTGAAAAAGAATTTTCTCCGATTAGTCTTAAATGTGCTACTTGCTAATGTCATGGAATACCCCCTGGTCCTTCTAGTATCTGAAAGTGTAAATAACCGATTCACATCTACTCGTTCAAGACCTCTCATAATCTTAAAGACATCTATCATATCCCCCCTCAGCTGTTTCTTCTCCACGCTGAACAGCCCCAACTTCTTCAGCCTTTCCTCATAGGGGAGCTGTTCCATTCCTTTTATCATTTTGGTTGCCCTTCTCTGTACTTTCTCCATCGCAACTATATCTTTTTTGAGATGCGGCAACCAGAATTGTATTCAAGGTGCAGTCTCACCATGGTGCAATACAGAGGCATTATGACATTTTCCGTTTTATTAACCATTCCCTTCCTAATCATTCCTATTTAGAGAATCGTTCGAGGAGATCAAATCTCCGTTTTCTGGGAATAGCAGAAACGGTGGAAGGTCAGAATTTGGGAAAGTTTCTAGAGAACTTGATACCAAAGGCTTTAAATCTACCAGATATAAAAACGCATTTCAAAATCGAGAGGGCACACCATCTTGGTGGCCGTAAAGAAGAGAGACATGACCAAGAATAGTAATTGCCAAGATACTGAATTTTGCACACAAACATCTAGTGATGCAAGCATATAGAAAACAGCCCAAGTTCACCTACAATGTGCATTGGGTGCAGATCTTCCAAGACTATTCAGCCCACGTTTCCACCATGCGAAGAGGATTTTCTCAAACTTGCACGGTGCTGTTTAAGATGTTTAAGATAACATTTTCGTTACAGTATCCAGCAAAACAAACTTTGGCACGAGGGTCAAGTAAAAATCTTTGGAACCGCAGCAAAAGTGCAATAGTTCGTGAACCCCCCTTACACAGTGATTATTGAGCTGGCACTGTACTTCCTAACGGTTCCAAGAAGATCCAAGGCAGTAAACGTGTTTTCTAACTGTCAATGTCTGGTGTGCTCGTTTAAACCTGCTGTGGAAAATAATTTAAATCATTTATGGAAACACTGAGGGACCACATCAGGAGACGTCAAATCTCTGGAGTCTGATAAATCATCTATTAACAAGGTCAAGATTTCAAAGGCACTGTTACAGTGCCGACGAGGAAGGGAAGTGTCGGTACTATGCTTCTGAGTTGAGGTTCAAGACCCTGCAAAAATTGGCACTGTTATAGTTGTCAGGTTTCAGCAGCTCTACCACTGCTGAAGCATATGCGAACTGTCTACCATTTTCTCCTCTGAGATCAGTAAGACCCGAGCGGGAAATATAAATATTAATAGGGAACTAAGTGTTGGGAAGATTTAAAGATGAATAGATGGAACAGACTTGCATAACGGGGGCGGGGCACCCGACCTCAGGACTGCACATAACCCTTGTTCCTTCTAATTCGGAAGGAAAAGAATGTGACTTTAGGCAAGGGGTGAGTGGGGGGGGGGGGGGGGGGTGAGTGGGGGGGAGGAGGAAGGACGGGGAGGGAGGTAAAGGGAGGGTTGGGGAATGGAAGGAAAACAATGATTCTATAATTTTAAGAGATGTTGCCCAATGGGAAATCTTTATTGGCCAGCTGGAAATAGGGGAGATGATCAGCTGCAAAATAAGTATGGGGATGAAAGAGGGCAGATGGGGGAATGTTTGCCTTGATTCTCTTGTAAAAGATTTTTCCATAGGTTATTGTAAATGGGCTACAGAGGTTATCACATATCAGACAGCTGATCTTTCACTCTCTCAATGGTTGGAAAGAAATGTGAGGTGAGGCTGGGAACCCCACATCTAATCAGGAAAAGATATATTGCGATAGGAAGCTATGCTGCACAGGGGAGAGATGCATAGAGTAATATCATGGAATGTCAATGGCTTAGGTTCCCCCATAAGATGGAAAAAAAGTATTACAACATTGAAAGAGAAGCAAAGCGGACATAGCATGTATACAGGAGACACATCTAAAAGAGCAGGAAAGTAAAAAATTAAACAGGGAATGGGTGAGTTCTTGGGTTTACTCCACCGCAAAAGGTAAAAAAGCAGGGATGGCCATTCTTATCAGTAAGACCACTATTTTCGTAACAGATAAAATGGTTCAAGATCTGGAGGGTAGGTTTATACTTCTTATTGGGAGCTGGAACGGGAGAGAGGTTACAATATTTAACTTATACGCAACCAATAATTATTCCCATCAACTTTTTGTACACATTTTACATTTTTTGGTACTTCACACACAGGGCACATTGCTCCTGGTAGGTGACTTTAACTGTTACCATGACTATGCTCTTGACAAATACCCACCAGGTAGGATGCACAACAGACACATAGATAAGGGAATGCATACGTGTGTCACCAATTGGAGCTCCTGGACATATGGCGAATGTTACACCCGGAAGAGAAAGATTATACATATGTAGCGAGAGCCCATCTATCCCGTTCATGCATAGATTACACCTGGTATCTTGGGAGGCGTTTTTCCTGGTATCACAGCAGCCATAGGGTCCTCAGTAGTGTCAGATCTCTTGCCAATATGGGTGGATTTTGTCTTCTCTACTATGGGGTCAGGAGAAAAAATATGGAAATTTCCTTGCTATTTGAAAGATATCATCAAATTTCAAAATTTTCTTCAGGACAGATGGGAAGATTTTGTCTAACATAACCAATAGCATATGGATACACTGCAGAATTTTTGGGAGAAGAGCAAAGTAGTTCTCCGAGGGGAGATTATTTTCTACCTGATTAATAGAAACAAATGTATGAATAACAATATCTTAGACTTAAAAGCAGGTCTACAAGTAGCTAAAAAGGAATTATCCAAGTACCCCACTAAGGAACATAAGACAACTTATTATTCTATTTTAGGCAGGCTCAATGTTCTCCTCCACTCCAGGGCCCATAAATCCTTGCAAATTGTGGAATATAATTTTTTCAGATTGGGAACAAAGCGGGGAAACGGCTAATATGGTCCGAGTAGCGCAGCAAAAAGTGGTATTTAATCACATGAAATCAGCACAGGGTACAGTAGTTACAACAAACACTGAGATAGGTGAAGTCTTCCGAGTATTTTATGAATCCCTCTACAGGAAAGATGCATGGGGGGTACCGAGAGGAGGAATTGATTCTTTGCTAGGTTGCCCTTACCACAACTTTCGAATGCATACCTCGCGTATCTGAACAGGCCCAAGCAATCTTTTGAGGTGTTGGCAAGCTATCAACTCAAGCAAAGCAGGGAAGTCCCCGGGACCTGATGGGTATTCCTATGATTATTACAAAACCTTGAAGACAAAGTTATTGAGGCCTCTGACTATTGTCTATGGGAATGCATTAACAACACAGTCCTTCCCTAAGGACTTTAATAAAGCCCATATTACAGTTCTTGGAAACCTGGAAAGGATCCTCCTGTGCCTTCTTCTTAAAGACCAATCTCACTTCTCAATTATGATTTAAAAATACTAGCAAAGGTGATAGCGACTTGGCTAAGTGCTGTGATGCTCTTTTTCATTTCCAACAATCTGGTGGGATTTGTGAAAGGGAGAATGGTTGGTGTTCATATAATAAAATTACTTACAGCTATGACGGTCTGTCAAAGTCCGTAAATTCCAGCACTTGCCATTGGGTTTGATTCGGAGAAGACATTAGATCGGATATCCTGGGCCTATCTTTTCTCAGTACTAAAGAGATATGGGTTTTAGGGGAATATACTTCAATATATCTCACTGCTTTATCATAATACCATTTCATTTATCACCACCAATGGATATAAATCGGGCGATGTCAAGTTACAGTGAGGAGTGAGGCAAGGCTTCCCTGTATCTCCCTTTTTATATACTCTCTATCGATCCCCTTCTGAGGGAAAACAGATGAAGCTCTGAATATTACTGAATTTGGCTCTGCGTCCGTGGCTTTCAAAACATCGGCCTTTGCAGACAATGTGTTAATCTATATCACACATCCACAGGAGTCTCTAACAGCCCTATTCGATCTCAAAATGAAATTCAGTCAATTTTCTGGTCTAAAAATTAACCAGGACAAATCAATACTTAGCAACCCTACGCACACCCTCGCCCAAACTCTACAACCTTGCTTCAACAAAAGCTCGATTGCTTTCTATAACCGGTCCCGCCCTATGGAACTCTATGCCAGTTAACCTACGCCAGGAATTCTGCCCAAAGAAATTCAAGTAGAAACTTAAGACCTGGCTGTTCAGACAGGCATATACTGACACTGGCTAAACACCTCCCTGAACCCCTCCCCCACCTCTAGCTTTCACCACCTCCTCCCTGTCCTACTCTCCCCCCCGTCCCGTCCCCCCTTATTCAACCTTATCTTAGCTTCCTCTCCCTACCCCTTACAAGCCGTTCTTTTTACAAATCCTCTGTAAATACTGTAATTTAAGCTCACGCTAATTGCCTTAAGCTAAGTTTCTGCGTTCGTATTTATTCTTTTGCAAGTTACCTGTTTATATGACTAGTTCCCTGTAAGTGCTACGATGCCAAGTTCATGTTCTATGTAAACCGATGTGATACTCAAAGTGTATGTCGGTATATAAAAATCTTTAATTAAAAAAATAAAAATAATCCAGTGTGCCACCGTAGCCTTAGAGGTTGCTTCCCTTTTTCGAACACCATCATACAGATGAAAGAGATGGTCCAATCTTCAAAACTCATTAATCACTCTGAGATAGCAAAAAAGATGTCTGTGTACATCCAACGAATGAAGAAATGCACAATCAGCTGCATTCCCCTGCCTGTCCGTGGAAGGCAAGGAAACAGACTGATTCACGTGGAAACTCGACATTTCGTTTGATAAAAAGGAACTCTATTTGAAGTAATAGTTCGAAAAGACTCCCTACAAGAGACAGCCTACAACTATGATATCAGCCTTGCCAAACAGATAGCAACTAGAAATACCGTCTTGAGTAACTGAAGAGAAATAGACTTAAAGGGGGAAAACTGTGGCCCTGCTAAATATTCCAAAAGGGAATCAGAATTCGAATAGGTGACCGAATGTGCTTGACACCCTGCAATGTTTAGATTACTTACCTGGTAATCTTCTTTTCCTTAGTGTAGACAGATGGACTCAGTACGAATGGGATAGTATCTGCGTGCTAGCAGTTGGAGACGGATCTGACGTCAGCACGGGGGTGTATATATCCCCACAGGAAGCGTAGCTATTCAGTAATCTTCCTTGCAAAAGCTGTTATGGAAATGTGTACTGACGCTCAGTGAAAAGTGAAAACAGGATTCCCCTGACCGATTGACAGTGGCTGGAGACCGCCAGCATTCCCAACCGGAAAGCGTTGACACCTGGTAAAGTGCACGCTCTCATGTAAACAAAGGCATGGCTTACCTGGAACCGGTGAAACGCATGCACACAGGCAGCGGGGCAGGATGCTGAGTCCATCTGTCTACACTAAGGAAAAGAAGATTACCAGGTAAGTAATCTAAACATTTCCTGGTGTGTAGCCAGATGGACTCAGTACAAATGGGATGTACAAAAGCTTTACCTCCCACCTGGGCGGGAGGCTGCCTGAGGACCATGCAAAACCGCCCTCGCAAAAGCTGAGTCCTCCCTGGCCTAGACGTCCAGACGGTAGAACCTGGAAAAGGTATGAAGGGAGGACCACGTCGCTGCTTTACAGATGTCTGCCGGAGACAGCATCCGTGATTCAGCCCAAGATGCCGCTTGGGCCCTGGTAGAATGAGCCTTGACCTGTAGAGGCGGAGCCTTCCCAGCCTCCATGTAGGCGGCTAGAACGACTTCTTTAATCCAGCGGGCGATGGTGGGCCGCGAGGCCACTTCACCTTGCTTCTTCCCGCTGTACAGGACGAACAGATGGACCGTCTTTCGTAGGTCTTGTGTAAGTTCCAGATACCTGGGCAGCACTCTGCCAATGTCGAGATGGCGTAATACACGACCTTCTTCAGATTTCTGCAAACCCGCCGTGGTAGGCAAGGATATGGTTTGATTAAGATGAAATTGTGAAACCACCTTAGGCAGAAAGGAGGGAACCGTACGAAGGTGGATAGCCTCTGGAGTGATCCTAAGAAAAGAGAAAAATTAAAGTAGTCTTGGAAAGCACGCTCGACCAGCGTGCAGGCACTCCAAACTGCTTTGGAGACGGAAATTACTGAATAGCTACGCTTCCTGTGGGGATATATACACCCCCGTGCTGACGTCAGATCCGTCTCCAACTGCTAGCACGCGGATACTATCCCATTCGTACTGAGTCCATCTGGCTACACACCAGGAAAATAACAAGATACATCACGATGTTACATGAGCCATCAGGCAGGGTTTTGCTCAACTGAGGGAGGGAGCATAGCTGGCAACTCAGGAGTCCAACAGTGTAGCTCAGTCAAGCTAGTCCTAAATCCACAGAATAGCTTTGCTCGTCCATTATCTGATGGGTGTATATTGGTGGCAACTTCAGTAGGCTTCTTGAACTTAACTCGGACAGCCAGACAGTAAAGTCTGGAAAAGGCATATAAGGATTTACAAATCTCTTCATCTGATGGTTGGCCTAACTGGATGAAGAGGAATCAAGGTTTCTGTCTGCCTTATGTGATTTCAAATTTTGCATTTTCCCCTGCCATTACCTGTCCAGCCTCAGTGCTGATGATGCCTCCTTCACCCTCAGTCCCTGCTGATCGTCTCTGATATATGCCCCACTTCTTAGTTGCTGATGTCTCCCACCAGAATTACATCTATGGTTGCCCAGCATATCAGTAAGGAATAAAGGAGGAGCTAGGGGGTGCCACAGAAGATCAGGAAAGAGAAAATGCAACAGAAGATGATTTCACTATCTCTTGTTTCTTGCCACCTGATTTGTGCTAGACTTGAGAAAAACATCTCTATAATGCACATTCAGACAACCCAAGTTTAGATTATCTTCAGGGAGACAGGGGTAAGAGTGCAGAGGACAAGTTACAGTTTGCACAAACATCTAGCCTACACCCAAAATTACAGGACACAGAGGTAACAAAAGTAGACCACAGCTACTATCAGGCATTACAGTTAGAAGCTCAAAAATACAATTTTAAACTTTCTAAAGTCATATAATCAGATATTTAAATTGAAAATAAAATATTTTTATCTTTTGCTTTTTTCTTCACTCTGTACTGTTCTCACTCCTCTGCTTTCATCTTCAGGATTCTCCTGATTCCTATCCAAGCTCTCCCTTCCCCATTTCATGTCACTTCTCCCCATCTCTCTTCTCTGCTTCTTCCATTCCTCATCACTTTCACACCTCTCATTCTTTTGAATCTCATCTATTTTTTTTCTCTCTCACCCCTTATCCCCATCTTAGTCCTACTGTTGAGAACAGTGTAAGCCCCTTTTGCAATGGTGTAACTTCAAGGGCTGTGTCCCAAGGTTCACGCCGACGGCGGATGAGCAAGTCTTGGCACGGCCAGGCTATGACAGGGTCCAAGAGTCTGTGTGAAGATAAGGCAGAGACTGAAGACTTGGCAAAGGTAAGGCTAATGGTTTGAAACAAGGCTGATGGCTTGCACAGTGTTAAGACAGATGACTGGAGCACAGCTGAAGACTGAAGCAGAACAGAAAACTAAAGATGGTAACCAGGCTGAAGCTGAAGACAGGGACCAGGCTGAAGGGCAGGAACAAGCGGGAGACTGGAACAGGCAGAAGCAAAAGCAAGACTGGGACCAGGAGGAGCAGAACCAGGTGACCTTCTTGCTGAGGCAACATGGCATGTCCAAAGAGCCCTTTTATAGAGCACCTGGCAAAACGTCATCTGAAGGCGCTACAGACTTTTCCTGCCATGGGCCCCTTAAGACTAGCAGTGTTGCGTGCGCATGCACACCTAGAAAGCAGAGGAACGGTGGCAGCCATGCATCAGTGGCATTTTCCTGCTGCAGGAAGTGGCAGCATCGGACTAGTGATGTCAAGGTGAAAAAGGCCGCTCGCTGGGGCCATCCTGCAAGCGGTGAGCCTGACAGTACCCCCTCCTCCAGCCTCTTTTCTTCGGCTTCTAAGGAGATGAAGATACCTTTTTACCAACTGGGAGTCCAGACAAAGTATCCAGAAATGTTTTGGTTTTGGGACTGAACTGAAGGACCATTGGAGTCTGAAGACTTGGACAAAGATTGAGGCTGGTATTGATCTACGAATAAATATTCTATGAACATAAGAACATAAGAAAATGCCATACTGGGTCAGACCAAGGGTCCATCAAGCCCAGCATCCTGCTTCCAACAGTGGCCAATCCAGGCCACAAGAACCTGGCAAGTACCCAAAAACTAAGTCTATTCCATGTTACCATTGCTAATAGCAGTGGCTATTCTCTAGGTGAACTTAATAGCAGGTAATGGACTTCTCCTCCAAAAACTTATCCAATCCTTTTTTAAACACAGCTATACTAACTGCACTAACCACATCCTCTGGCAACAAATTCCAGAGTTTAATTGTGTGTTGAGTAAAAAAGAACTTTCTCCGATTAGTTTTAAATGTGCCCCATGCTAACTTCATGGAGTGCCCCCTAGTCTTTCTACTATCCGAAAGAGTAAATAACCGATTCACATCTACCTGTCCTAGACCTCTCATGATTTTAAACACCTCTATCATATCCCCCCTCAGTTGTCTCTTCTCCAAGCTGAAAAGTCCTAACCTCTTTAGTCTTTCCTCATAGGGGAGCTGTTCCATTCCCCTTATCATTTTGGTAGCCCTTCTCTGTACCTTCTTCATCACAATTATATCACCATACCAGCCTCTTCTTCTGATCACCAAAATAGCAGAAGAAACATCAGGAATTGTCTCAGCATCATACTGAAGAAAGGCTGGGCCTTATCGATTTTCATCGTGCATGAAGAAGCACACAAAGGTGCTCCTTTCTTGTGCTCCTTTGTGCATGTGATGGAATGTACACCCCTTCAGTATGTGGCACCTCCAGCGTCCTCCATCAGCTCTTGCTCCCCCCCCCCTCGCAAAGGTGATGTCAGCAGGGTGTGGGGAAACGCCAAGCCCCACAGTTGACAGCAAAGCCAGCAGGAAAGAACAGGAAGGTTGCAGGGATGCGGTTCCAATATAGATGAGGGCTAGAGATGGAACAAGCCCTGATGACCCAGGGAACATCATGGCACAAAGTCAGCTGAGTATGTGTACTCTGCCAGCTCTTCCCCCCCCCCCCCCCCGCATTAGATATCAGCAGGAGGAAGGGAAAATCCCTGCGGTTGACAGCAGAGCTGGTGGAAAAATGCAGGGAAGCTGCATGGACGTCGTTCCACTCTCAATTGGGACTAAGCAAGAACAAGCCCCAATGACCTAGGGAAGATCACTAATAAAAATGGAACCCAATGAGTTAAAGAATAGGAGCAAATCCAAATATCTCTCTCAAACCAATTAGAGAGAATTATTTTAAAAACTAAATCCTTATGGTGTACATAAATGATGTCATACATCAACACTGAGATTGCACGAATCTCTTGTGTCTTATTTATTTCTGCATGCCCAAAGTATAATCATTGATCAAATATAATAATGGTGTTTAATAGGTATATTCACATATTGTTCAAAAAGCCAATTTAAAAAAAAATGTTTTTGTTGCACTTAAAATATGAAGTCCTTCAACTTCTTATAAGACTTTCTAACACCATCCACGAATATCAAAAGAATATCGTAGATATTCTGTCCCAGATGTCATGAAACAGCATTTAAGATAAATACAGAGTCATATTATTAGAAGCAGGGTCAGTTGAAGGACTTCATGTTTTAATTGCAACAAAAAATGCTTTAAAAAAATTGGCTTTTTGAACAATATGTGAATATTGATTATACTTTGGGTAAGCAGAAAGAAATAAGACAAGAGAGATTTGTGCAATCTCAGTCTTGATGTAGGAAGATCATTTGTTTACCCCAAAAAAGGACTGGTTTTTAAGAGGACTTCATTCTAGTTGGTCTGTGTGAGATTTTTGATTTGGATTTGCTCCAGGGAACATCACGGCATATTTTATCTGTTTTAAGTTCTTTAGCACAGTAATCTAATAAGACAGTCAATCAAGTATGCTTGAAATGCTAACAAAGTGATCATTTGCAACAGATAACTGTAATTTCACAAATGATTATAACATTGTTAGAATCTGTTGACAAATTTAGCCTTTATCAACAATTTCCAAATACCTATTATATACATTGTGGTGGTGCAGTTGCATCAGCACAGGTTATAGTAGGATGTGCGTTAAATTGTGATTTTCAATTATAGCCAGTTTTGCTAAGGAAATAAATTATATATATATATTATATATATATATATATATATATATATATATACACACACACACATACTACTACTACTAATCATTGGCAGAAATTCTTGTTCTTTCCTAGGGTTAGAGAAACCCCCAAGAGTCCTTATTCTAGGCAAGAACATAATATTTTTGTTTAACTGATTAAAACCTCTTGCTATACAATATTAGGGACTGTGGAAAGGCCTTTCTCCCTCCCCAGCCAGCTGCGAGGGGCTGTGGGAAGGCCTGCCTCAATCATAGAACATCATTTTGTCTGTAATGCTCAAAAGAAAAGGTATGCTGTGAATTACATCATAATGAGTTTATGAAAGACAACTTGAATAATAAACATTAGTTTGCCCCACTCTCTCTCTCCCAGATGGAGGCTGCCTAGTAGAAAACAGCAGGGCAAACCAGCTCTTATTATTATTATTATTATTATTAAGATAGACTTTCAGAAGCTCATCATGACAAAACAAAAAAGTACAATTATACACAGACAAAAACCCAAACACCATGGATTTACAGAAAACCATATTAAGATAATGTTACGAGCGCGTCCTCCGGCAGCTGTTATGACCAGAGGGCACGAGGGCCTTCGGCTATTGTTGCAGGCATGGAGGTGCAGTCGTCTCTAAAGCAGGTGATGTGAGCCCTTGGGCCACAGCATGACTCAGGGAGGAGCCCCAAGTCACACCGCGGGAGGTGAGCTGGTGCGAGCACGGGTAGCAAGAGCAGGACAAGGCTGAAGCAAGGACAAGGATACTAGGTCTGACCCTCGACCGGACCTGCACACCCCAGGATGACCAACAACGCAATATTGATCGATGAACAGTCCTCCGACCGTTTCAAACCCTTTCGGACCTGCCGCTGGGTACGGCAAGAGGCGGCAGGCCGGACAGAGGGCAGACGGAGTCCTTAGAACACAGAAGACTTAGACGAGGACTGAAGCAAGGACACTGTAGACGAGGACTTAAGTGAAGATACTGTAGACGAGGACTGAAGCGAGGGGACACAGTGGACGAAGGCTGAAGCGAGGACACTGTAGGCGAGGACTGAAGCGGGGATCAAGTGCTGGGCCGAGACTGTGACGCAGCGCGCCCTACACAGTTCACCCGCGGGACTGGTCGCGGACCACGCTGGGCTCGAAGCAGACTCCAGGAGGGATAGTGGAAGCTGATATCGGAACATGACGAAGATACTAAAGAGGCCTGCGCTGGGACGTGCCCTACATAGGCCCCCGCGGGATTGGTCGTGGACCACGCCGGACTCAGAGCAGGTCGGAACAAAGACTTGACATGGACGGACGCAGGTTACAATAGGCTCCGAAGACCGGGACAAGACAGAAGCAGGATTCGATTCTCAAGTATTAAAAACAATGGACTGAAGCAAAAGTCTTCCGGAGGGTTGCACTGCGGAGATGAGGATGGCCTTGTACAGTGAGGCACCCTACACAGCCCAGCCGTGGGACTGGCCATGGACCACGACAATGGCACGCAAGGAAAGTGACATCAGGGAACCAAGGCATGGAGGCAGAGGCAAGACAAAGGCATCAGGAAGGTCATCGGACATCAGGGACACGGAGACATCAGAAGACATGGACGAAGGACATCAGGAACCTGAAGACATCTGGATGCATGGACAAAGGACATCAGGAACATGGAGATATCTGAAGATACGGACATCAGGATCAGGACCAAGACGAACACGAAGCCATCATATCAAGGAGACCACGGAGGACCTGGATCGACGAAGGAGCACAGACAACTGTGAGACTCGATCCGAAGGCCAGGAGTGACTGAAGAGGAATCCCTTTTATAGGGCTAAAGCAGGAAGACGTAATCAGGTGGGACCAGCAGCACTTCCTGTTGCTGGCCCTTTAAATACAGTGAAGAGGTGTGTGCCGGCGCCTAAGAGAAGCAGGAGAGGTAATACAGGACCATAGACAGCGGCAAGCTCCTGCGCGTAGCTGAGAGGAGCAGGCAGGCTTCGGGGCAGCTTCCAGCCGTCCGACGAGGACCCCGGGGATGATGTCGTGGCTCCCTGCCGCGGCTCTAGGCCGCAGGAGAAGCAGACAAGCACGGCCTCCAGGCCGCGAGTCTCGGCTGCGGATCAGGGCCACAACAAAATGGCGCTGGCGGAGGCCCTGCGCATGGGTCCCGGCGTGGACGTCAGCCCCGACGCGGAGGACAGAGTCAGTGGTGTCCTGCCGCGTCAAGGAAACAGGTGGGTGGAGAAGCCTGCTCGCGGAGAGTGGCTCCGCGGGCAAGAATCATAACAGAGAAACACATACTGTATATACATGTAAACACACTGGTCCAATAAAAGCTTTAACAACCTGCAAAGACCATCTTACCTGTAACAGGAAAATCCATACACAGCAATGATACTGGAAATCACTGTAACAAACTAAACAGTTACTTCAAAAGATAAACATGCAAAATTCTGCACACATATCCAATCATACGTTTTGGCAAAGGAAACATTTTAGAAATACAATTATAGTTCTTTATGCAACTTCCCTGGCAACTACCATAAAAAGAAATGTCAGCATAGTCCTCCAAGACCAACATTGTTATTAGGACTCTGCAAGTATGCAATCTTAAAATAAGTTTATAGAAAAAGCACAATCTTAACATTTCCAATGTTATATTCTTATGCTACATTTCCCTGCCCCCAAACACTATGTACTACAATTTACATCTTTGTAATCTGCCTTGTGCCTTTCCAAACAAAAGGCAGAACATCAAATATTAATTGTTAGTTAGTTAGTTATTTATTTATTTATTTATTTATGGCTTTTCTTTACCGATATTCGTCAGGGACATCATGCCGGTTTACATCAAACAAGGGAGAGACTAGTGGTGAAAGCAGTTACAATAAACAAGGAGCAGAAAAACTGGGAGATGAGGAAGTAATATGTGTAAAAGCAAAGCAAAGAGGCATAAATAAGAAGTTATAAAATTAAAACAGAATATAACATAATGTAACATAAGAAAACTATTTACAAGTAATGTGTCAGTGTCTTACGTTACAAATATCTGCGGCAACTGCCTGGGTGAAAAGGGCGTTCGATAGTTTTGTGCAACTTTGCTGAAGTAGGTGGGCGGGAGAAAGGGTGGGTAGGAGGTATTAGCTGGTGATGGTCGAGGAGGGAATGGAATGCGCGGAAAGAGACGCGAAAGTTTAAGGGTAGGCTTCCTTGAATAGCCATGTTTTGAGTTTTTTTTTTAATTTCTGTGCGCATTGCTCAAGTCTGAGTTCGGGTGGCATGGAGTTCCAGGCGTAAGGACCAGCGATGGATATGGCACGGTCTTTGGTGGAGAGGAGGTGCAGCTGTTTTGGAGAGGGGGTGTGGAGGGTACCTTTATATGATGACCTGGTGGGTTTATTAGATGTGTGGAAGTATATACGGTCTTTCATCCAGGGCATGTTCTGGTTGTGGAGTGTTTTGTGTATGATGGTGAGTGCTTTCTTTGTTATACGGTGGTGAATGGGGAGCCAATGTAGGTCTTTGAGAATGGGGTGATGTGATCGAATTTGCGTGAGTTGGTAAGTATTCTGGCTGTTGCATTTTGAAGGTATTGTAGGGGTTTAATAGTAGCTTTGAGTAGACCAAGTAGGAGGGAATTACAATATTTTGGAAATAATAGTGGTTTGCAGTACTGTCCGGAAGTCGCAAAGGTGGAGTAGAGGTCTGAGCTTTTTTAAGGTGTTAAGTTTAAAGTAACAATCTTTCATACTTGAGCCGATGAATTTTTGGAGGTTGAGGCGATTATCGATTATGACACCTAGGTCTCGTGCATGCTGTGAGACCAGCCTTAACCTAGCCCCCAATTTATTTATTTATTTATAAATAAATAAATAAGTAGGATTCTGATAAGTTTAATAATATTTTTTTTTCATGACTTCCAGTATAGTTGGAACCAGAGCTGATATCTGGTGCCATGAGCCCTCATTCACAACTACCTGGCGATTTTGACTTTAATATACCTGCCACAGCTGATTATTCAGAAACAATTTCTATTGCAAAAACAAAAGCTTGAGAAGTCAGTTTCAGCCAGGGTCCAGCATCAGTCTAATCAGCAGAGTGGTACAAGGAATATTTCATTCTTCCTGTGATTTTTCCAAAATGGCTGTAACACTCAGGTTATCTGTTGACAGTTGTGGCTTCCGTGCTTCCTTCCTCCAGTACAACTTTTGCCATTCCCAAAAATATAATAGATTTTAGCCACCAGAGGAAGGATTCAGATGGAATATTAAGGGACTTCCTCATACGTCTTGAACGAATCAGAAGCTGAAAAAAAGTGCTATCTTGGGAATATTACTTAAATGAGTTTTCTACTTGCTCCATTTTCCAAGCTGTGACCAAGTTATCTTTAATGAAGACAGTACTGAAAACTTGAACTGTATCAATCTGCTCCATTCAAGCACCCAAACTGCAAGTCCACTTCTGCATTGACCCTTTCTTGAACCTGCAACTTGCTGGCAATATCAGATGTAATAGCACACAGGTCATTAATTCTACTTGGAAGAGAGCTGACCATATGGACAATGACCATCCATATCTTATCCAGTATGACCTTGGTTTCCGGTGCAATTTTGTTTGTAGAATTGCTCATGGCTACAGGAATCCTGTTAGATGGAAGGGACACCCAACACACCTCTCCTGAGCCAGCTTGCACCATAAGCCGATTTTTACCCAAAGTAGAAAGCAGAGTTGCTTACCTGTAACAGGTGTTCCCCCAGGACAGCAGGATGTAGTCCTCACATGTGGGTGACGTCACTGGATGGAGCCCTATCACGGATAACTTTTCTGTCAAAGTTTCTAGGCATTTTGACTGGCACACTGCGCATGCCCAGCATGCCATAATCCCTGCAGCCACAGGGGTCTCCCTTCAGTCTCGTTTGTAGCAAAAGGTGCGAGCAAAAAAATAAAATAATAAAATGTTTTGGACCCAACTCCATGGGGTGGCGGGTGGGTTTCATGAGGACTACATCCTGCTGTCCTGGGAGAACACCTGTTACAGGTAAGCAACTCTGTTTTCTCGCAGGACAAGCAGGATGGTAGTCCTCACATGTGGGTGATTAGCAAGCTACATGCTGACTCATATTTAACTTGGACCAACAGCTAAAACTTGTGGAACAGGCACAACAACTGGTGTACTGTTGGTAAAAATGAAGCTTGAAAATCACAGCACATTGGATATGGAAGGAGTTGGGATTATACTTCAAGACGGATTGGCCAAAGGCAGAGTCTTGGCGTTCTTCCTTGTCCAGGCAGTAATGTGCTGCAAATGTGTGAAAAGAGCTCCATGTTGCAGCTTTACAGATCTCAGCAATCAGTACTGAACGATAGTGTGCTACTGAGGTTGCCATGGCTCTCACTGAGTATGCCTTCACTCGTCCCTGGAGAGGAAGGCCTGCTTTGACATAGCAGAATTCAATACAGTCTTCTAACCAATTGGAGAGAGTTTGTTTGCCCACTGCAACTCCTGGTTTGTTTTTATCGAAAGAAACAAAGAGTTGGGTGGATTTCCTATGGACTGCAGTGCAGTCTAGGTAAAATGCAAGTGCACGTTTACAGTCCAAAGTGTGTAAAACCCTCTCACCCTGGTGAGAGTGGGGCCTTGGGAAAAACGTGGGCAAAACTATAGACTGATTCAAATGGAAGTCAGTAACCACCTTGGGAAGGAATTTAGGGTGAGTACGGAGGATCACTTGGTCATGTAAGAACCTTGTATAGGGTGAGTATGTGACAAGTGCTTGTAACTCACTAACCCTTCAAGCAGATGTAATGGATACTAGGAAGAGGACTTTCCATGTAAGAAATGTAACATCGCAGGAGTGCAAAAGCTCAAACGGGGAGCGCATGAGCCTTATAGGTTCTACAATCAGGTCCCACTCAGTAACTGGTGGCCGTAGAGGGGGCATGAGTTGTAGCAGGCCCCTCATAAACCTACTCACAAGGGGTTGCGTTATTACCAGGGCATCCCCAACTCTCTTGTGGTACGCTGAGATGGCACTTAGGTGTAACCTCACCGACGAAGTCTGGATGCCAGAGTCTGAAAGGTGCCAGAGATATTCTAATAGAGATGTAGTGGTGCAGAAAAAGGGGTCGATACCTTTTTGCATGCACCGTATGGTAAACCTATTCCACTTAGAATGATAAGATTTTCGTGTGGAAGGTTTTCGTGAGGTTACAAGCACTTGAGAGACATCAGTTGAAAGACTGAGCGGTTGCAGGATCAAGCTTTCAACATCCAGTCTGTGAGGGATAGGGTCTGATGGTTCAGATGGCGTAACATGCCTTGGTTCTGAGTTATGAGAGTGGGTGCTGTGCCCAGGTGAATGGGTTGTCTGATCAAGAGGTCGAGAAGCATGGGAAACCATACTTGTCGAGGCCAATACGGGGCTATGAGTATCATTGACCCTTTGTCCTGTTGTAGCTTCACTAGAGTTTTGGCTATCAGCGGTATCGGGGGATACGCGTATAGGAGGCCTGTGTTCCAGGGGCGAGCGAAGGCGTCCATGGTTAACTTGTTTTGTTGCCTGTGCAGGGAGCAGAATCTGTCCACATTGTGATTCAGTTCAGATGCAAAGAGGTCTATTGTTGGTTGACCCCAGCGTTGGAAGATTCTGGTCATTACCACAGGATCCAGAGACCACTCGTGGGGTTGGAACTGTCGGCTGAGGCGATCTGCTACTACGTTCTGTATGCCTGCCAGATAAGTTGCCCGGAGATACATGGAGTGTGCAAGGGCCCAGGCCCAGATCTGCGCGGCTTCTTGGCAGAGGAGATAAGAGCCTGTGCCGCCCTGCTTGTTCAAGTACCACATTGCAACTGTGTTGCCTGTTTGTATGAGAACAGTCTTGTGTGAAAGGCAGTCCTTGAACGCATACAGAGCATAATGCATAGCTCGAAGTTCTAGGAAGTTGATCTGAAAAGTTGCTTCAAACTGTGTCCAAGTACCTTGAGTTTGAAGATTGTTCACATGAGCTTCCCAACCCAAGTTGGATGCGTCTGGGGTTAAAGTTACTTGCAGAACTGGTTCCTGGAAGGGTAGACCTGTTAGCAAGTTGGCTTTGCTTGTCCACCAGAGAAGCATAAACGTAACTGGTGGGTTACTTGAATCTGGGATGAAAGCGGTTGACTGGCTTGGAGCCACTGAGATTTCAAAGTCCATTGAGTTATTCTCATGGCCAGCCTGGCCATAGGAGTGACGTGGACGGTGGAAGCCATGTGTCCCAGCACCGTTAGCAATTGATGGGCTGAGGTTGTTACTTTTGTGCGCAGAGATAAAGCTAGGTTGGAGAGTGTGACTGCGTGGTCATTGGGCAGGAAGGTCTTTGTGACTCTGGTGTCCAAATCTGTTCTGATGAAAGTAAGGAGGTGAGATGGAGTCAAGTGGGATTTTTGGTAGTTGATGAGAAATCCCAGAGTGTAGCAGATTGATAGTGAGCTTGAGAGCATTGAGAGTCCTTGCTTGGATTGGCTCTTGATGAGCCAGTCATCCAGGTAAGGAAAGACGTGTATGCTTTTCTTGCGTAGATGGGCCGCAGCCACTGCTAGGCACTTTGTAAATACACGGGGTGCCGAGGAAAGTCCGAAAGGCAGGACCCGGTATTGAAAGTGTTGATGTCCCACTAGGAAACGCAGGTACTTGAAGTGATGTGGGAATATTGGAATGTGAGCATAAGCGTCTTGAAGATCCAGAGAACGGAGCCAATCTCCTTTTTGTAGCAGGGGAAGCGTGGTGCCCAAGGACACCATCCTGAATGTTTCTTTTCATAGAAATTTGTTGAGATTGCGGAGGTCTAAGATGGAGCGGAGGCTGCCTGATTTCTTTGGAATGAGAAAATAGCAGGAGTAGAACCCTCTGCCCGGGGAACAGGTTCTACAGCCCTGGCTCCCAAAAGGGTGGACAGCTCTGACTCTAGAAGACTTGTGTGATATTTTTGCATCCACAGTGGATTGGGTGGTGAATCCGGGGGTACCATGAGGAAGTTGAGATGGTATCCCTGAGTTTTGATGGATATAACCCATTGGTCTGTGGTAATGTTGAGCCAGTTAGTTATGAAGTGGTGAATTCGACCTCCTACTGGCAAATCTGGATCTGGATTTGTGGAGCGGCTGCTGTTCTCTGGATAGATCTCAAAATCCAGAGGCTTGGCCTGATTGCAGTGGTGGCTGAAGTCTGGATGTTTTGGGCTGTCGAGGATATTCTCTCTGAGATGGCCTGGTTGGCCTCACGCGAGATGTAGGTGGGTAGTATCTGCGTGGGCGATAAAATAGTTTTCTAGGGTCCCTTCTGGTGGATCTTCTTGCAGAGGAAGGGGCCTCGGTAGTAACTGTGGATAATTGCCACAGGGTCTCATTATGGTCTTTTAGTTGAGCCACTGCGTCTTGTACCTTGTCTCCGAATAGGTTTTCACCAGTACATGGCAAATCAGCAAGTTTGTCTTGGACTTCAATTCTCAAGTCAGATGCTTTCAGCCAGGCCCACCTCCTGGCGCTGATTCCCGTTGCCGACAAGCAAGAGGCTGTTTCAAAGGAGTCGTAAGCAGCACGAACCTCATGCCCTCCATGGATGTGTCGGTGTCAACATCTTCCTATGTGTCAGAAAACGTCTCTAGTTGAGATCCTGAGGGAGGGAAGAAGGTTGATACTGTAGGACGTGTTGGCACCGATGCATCATTCGATGGCCTTGATGGAAGATGTGGTGGCACCAATGTGGGTTGCGGTGGCACCGAAGGCATCGAGGGGAAACATGGGCCTCTCTGTCCCAAGAGCCCTGATGGACCAGGCATCGGTTCCGGCATCAGTGGACTCGGTGTTGAAAGAGGACTGAAGTCCGTGCCTTCATCTTCTGAGGACCCCGGAATGGGAAACGGGGCTTTCAGAGACTTTGCGGGTGGCTTTGGCATAAGTTGCTCGGGTTGTGTCGGAAGGGCACTGATGAGTGTATCCAGTCTGGTTAGCAATGGTGCAAATATCGATGGCTCCTGTGTCGGTATGGGGGCCAGCATCGATTGCTGTAGGTCTTGGAGAGCATTGAGCATTGCCTGGCGGATGAAACCATCCAGTTCCTCCCTGAAAGCTGGAGTAGATATCGCAGCTACAGGGGGAGGCAGGCTAGGCGCTACTGGCACCTCCACAGGGACTTGTGGGGGCTCAGTACCCGGCATCAATATCAGTGGGGATTGCCTTGGCTTCTCGGGTGGAGAGGGGGTTAAAGGCTCCTCTACCTGTATCCTCTTCGCAACTGGCTCGATAGCCATCGAGGCAGATGCGGTGTCGGTGCCGGCACCTGAAGTAGACTTGCGTTGGTGCTGGTGTCGGTGCTTCCCTCGGTGCTCGGTACGATCTTTCTCCAGCACCAAGGAAGACGATAAAGATGCCTTAGATGGAGTCAGTGACGGACGGTCACCGCTGCCCTGGTGCTCCCGGCGAGGTTTGATGACTAATTTCTTCGATGCTCCTGCCAGTGATGATTGGGTGGATGTCGATGGAGTCAACTTGATTTTAAACAGGGTCTCCATCTTGTCGAGGTGATCCCGCCAACCATTTGGAGTCATCTGGACACAACTTGGGCAGTGAGAAACGTCGTGTGTTGAACCGAGGCACAGCACACAGACATCATGTGGGTCGGTAATTGACATCGTACAGGGGCTCTCTGGACATTTTCTGAAACCTGTTGCCATGATGACAGAGGTTGAGGCCCAAAAACGGTCGATGGCCTGCGAACACCGAAAAAAGGTAGGGACAGGAACCGACCGGGGACAGTGAAGGTTTACTCACCGAGTGATGGAAAACAATATCACGATGGGAGACCCCTATGAAGGAACTTTTACTGAAGTAATCTTCAAGTTTTTTCCCTGAGGAAAAGTTTGTGAGAGAGTTCTCACAGTGCTCCTAATTGCGAGGCAAACTGCAGCGAGAAAAAAAGAGACTGAAGGGAGACCCCTGTGGCTACAGGGATTATGGCATGCTGGGCATGATCAGTGTGCCAGTCAAAAGTTCTAGAAACTTTGACAGAAAGGTTTTCCGTGATAGGGCTCCATCCAGTGATGTCACCCACATGTGAGGACTCCTACTCTTACTCATCCTGGGAGAAACACCATTTTTCTCCTAGAATACTGAGGCACTCAAACCTACCAACATTCGGAAGATCTCCCCACTAGCAATATCATAATCAGGCCAAATGTCAGCTTTGCAGGTTCTCCTAGAAGGCTTTCCCCTGTGGGAACTGTGGGACAAGGAGACAGATACCTGGATCTAAGGAAAACCTCTGAAGTCACAGGAGTTGGTTTTGAGCCCTGTGACTCCAAGGACAGCCCTGGATCCTTACCAATACTTGGCCAGATGTCAGCAGTCTTGGCCAGGCTTGGATTTAATTTTCCTTTTCACCCTCTCAAGATGGCCAGGAGATGTTGCGGTCCCAGTCGCAGTAGCCGCGACTAGGCCCTTACCTCCTTGGTCCCAGCCCGTCTCCGAGGGTCTGCGGCCTGTTTCGCGGCATCCCCGCAGGGGGGACACCACCGAGAAGCCCTGCCTGGATGCCTTCTCCCTAGGCGCGCGCACAACCCGCGCTTATGAAGGCCGTTTCCCACCATTGGAAACTCTGCCCTATCGATGACGTCAGATGCCGCGGCCTATGTAATGCCGTCGCGGAGCCCAGGACTTTGCCTTGCAACGGGGTTCCTTGCGGTTCTCTGTTGCTCCGTGCCCCTGAGTGCGCTGTTGCGTTAGCGACTCCGTTCCTGCCTGAGACTTGCTTCGCTCCGTGCCCAAGTCTTGCTCTTGTCTGGCTTGCTTGTTGTAACCTGCTCTGCTTCAGTTCCAGCCTGGTTCCAGGTTCCAGTAGCCAGTCCTGCTTCAGCTCCTGTCCGGTTCCAGTAGCCAGTCCTGCTTCAGCTCCTGCCTGGTTCCAGTAGCCAGTCCTGCTTCAGCTCCTGCCTGGTTCCAGTAGCCAGTCCTGCTTCAGTTCCTGTCTGGTTCCAGTAGCCAGTCTTGCCTCAGTTCCTGCTTGCTTCAGTTCCTGCCTGCCTGCTCCAGCTTCCATGATCTCCCAAGTCCCAGCGGCCGGGCTCCTCCCGGGGGAGTACCGGCTTCCAGGGTGAAGTTCTCGTCCAACTCCTGCCTGGTATCCGCCTCCCGACCTGTCACTCACCAGAGACTATAGTACACCTCTCCCCAGTCTCTCACAGGTCAGCCCAAGGGTCCACTAAACAGTTCACTCACAACAGGTGAAGAGGAAAATAATAAGGTAGAAGACAAATACCAATATTCTAAACACCGAGAACTTAAGCAGCATGCCCAGTAATGTCAAAAAGCCTGGAATTTTATTTAATGGCTGTTTAAATAATGTTTTTTAGAAAATGGTTACTGATCAAAAATATATTTATACAGCATAAGTGAATACAAACGTGTCTATGTAACTTGAATCACTTTCATATGTTGACATCTGACCCAAAACAGCATCATCATCTGGATTGGGTATGTTACACGGCAAACTAACTTAGACTGGGTGTCTTTTAACTGCTTCATTTGAACAGCTTGTTGAACTCAATGTAGCAACAGCAGAGCAGAATTCAAAATGGCTAATGGATTCACAAAACTAATATGATCAATTAGTACACATTCAAATTAACTAAATGTAAATAAAAATACATGTATGTTTCTCATAAAACAATCGTGTATAAACAGCACAATTAACACATTTAAAGAAAGAAATAATATCATGTCTTGACTAATAGTTATTGCCTTGTACACATCCACTTGTGGCACAACTAATCATGATGCTATAAAAATCTAAGAAACTAGTTTTTGAAAACAAAATCTATTAATATGCAAGCAGGATAGAAAAACAGTTTTCTCAAGGTTTGCATTTTTAACAGAAGTTGACTGGTTCAAACAATCTCACAAGACAAAGAAACAGAACAAACAATTCCCCTTTTAAAGAACAGTAATTCATTTAGCAGGCAAGAATGTACATAATGATATTATTGCAACACATTTTCTAGTATTTTTCCAGAAAATCTTCATAAACCAAAAACTGATTAACACTTCAGTTTTTAGTGTCCTCATCAGTATGATATGGCAAATATATTCTACTGTCAAACACTGTTCTTTCCCTTGGGATCCAAATCTGTACACTAAAAAGCTCATTTGTCAGTCCAGATATGCTTTAAAAGCAGAACACCAAACAACCACCCATTAAAGGTTTTATTCTCACTGATCTTAAGTGACAGTAGGTGTTTCAATATGCAGATAATTGTGACATCTGTCACATCTAATCACTTTGGTATATCTTTCCATATGTATACAGTACTGAGAAAATTTGGGAACCCCCTAGACTAGTCTATTTTACCACAATTTATATGAAAAACATGAATAGATACTAATCTAAATCCTGACAAGAGAGAAAGATAACCCCATTGAATAACTTAAACAGGATGCTATTTTATTATTTATTCAACAAAAAGACTGAGTAAGAATGCGCACGTAAAAAAATATGTGAACCCTTCATTCAGTAGCTAGTGGCATCTCCTTGGCAGCAATAATTTCAACTAAATATTTCCTGTAACTGTTGATCAGTCTCTCACATCGCCCTTGAGGATTTGAGGCCTATTAATCCATGTAGACCTGTTTCAGCTCTGTAACATTTGAGGTTTTCTGGCATGAACAGATCACTTCAGATTTTGCCAAATATTTCAATAGGTTTTAGGTTGGGAATTTGATTTGGCAAATCCAAAACACAAAATCTCTTCCTCTTCAGACAATCTGTAGTAGATTTACTTGAATATTGAGGGTCTTTTTCTTATTGCATAACCCATTTTCATCTCAACTTCCGCTCATAGACTGATGGGGCTTGACATTCTCCTCTAGAATTTTCAGACATAAAGCAGAAGTCATGGTTCCATTAATGATGCCAAAGCTGTCCAGTTCCTGATACAGAAAAGCAGCCCCTCACCATAATGTCTCAATCACCACCACCATCACCAGTCAGGATCAGGTCTCACTTTAGAAGGCAGTGTTTGGTTTTTGCCAAATAAAACTTTTGTTATTGTGACCAAAAAGTTCAGTTTATGACTTAACTGTCCAGAGAATATTATTCCAGGAGTACTGTGGATCATCCAGATGTCATTTGTGATCCTGAGCCAGGAAACAAAGTTCTCTTTAGAGAGCAGTGGTTTCTTTCTAGCTATCATCCCATACAGTTTTTTCCTGATGGTTGATGCATGTACCCTCAAAAAAGCCACAGCGAGAAAGGCCTGCAGATCTTTAGATGTTACTCTGGGGTTCTTTGTGGATGATTTACCAGTTTGCTATTAGGGTGATCATGCCAGAATGACAATCCTGGGTACAGCCACTGTAGTCTTCAACCTCTTCCATTTGAAGGCTAACGATGGATGGATGACACACCAAATGTTTAGAAATAGATTTATAACTCTATCCAGACATATGAATATTATCTCTTCTTTTTCATACATAAGAACTTAAGATTTGCCATACTGGGTCAAACCAAATGTCCATCAAGCCCAGTCTCCTGTTTCCAACAGTGGCCTGTCCAGGATACAGGTACCTGGAAGGAACCTAAAAAGTAAACAGATTCCATGCTGCTTATTCCAGGGATAAACAGTGGATTTCTGCAACTCCACCTTAATAATGGTTTATGGACTTTTCCTAAAGGAACTCATCCAAACCTTTATTAAATGCAGCTACATGATCCGATCCGAAACTGATCCGATAAAAAGAAAACATAAGTATTTCTGGCCAGTTTGATAATACATTTACATAGGTAGCGTAATATAAAGCTACCCCCTAATGCTAAGGTCTCAGATCTCATCTGTAGGAATTGTTTTCTATGCTGCTGCGTAGACTTTGCTAAGTCTAGGTACACTCGTAAGGGACCTCCACAATATAACACATTTCTATTTTTTAAAAATAATTCTTCATAATCATGGAGACACCTGATTCATCAAAAAGTAAACAAAAAGCACAGCACGATCTATAACTTCATTAGAATTTTCTAAATAATCGGTCAGGTTTTGAAAATCTGATCCTTGAACAGGAAACACAGTTAAGGGTTTTTTTGGCTGGCGGGAGACTATCTGTTGAGAATTTAGGGGATGAAAATAAAGGGGTGTGATTATGGTTACCACTATATGTAAAAGTTTCTACTAATGTACTCCTCAATGTTTCTTTTCTCTCCAAATTTCCTATGTAATAAGAGAATTTGAAATTGAACACAATGCTTTGTGGGTTATAAAGGGTTTATTTGCCAAAAGATTTTGTGATATGTATCTCTGAAATTTCTAATACAAATGTTTATTTTGTATATTGTTTAAAAAGATGATAAATAAAAAAAATGCAGCTACATATAATAGCTTTCACCACATCCTCTGGCAATGAATTTCAGAGCTTAATTATGCGTTGAATAAAAAATATATTCTATTTATTTTAAATGTACTACTTAACTCCATAGCATGTTCCCTAGTCTTTGTACTTTTTGAAAGAGTAAACAACCGATTGACATTTACCCATTCCATTCTGCTCATTATTTTATAAACCTCAATCATAGCTCCCCTCAGCCATCTCTTCTCCAAGCTGAAGAGTCCTAACCTCTTTAGCCTTTCCGCATCGGGAAACTGTTACATCCTTTTTATTATTGTGGTTGCCCTTCTCTGTACCTTTTCTAATTCTGCTATATCTTTTTTGAGAGATGGTGACCAGAATTGCACACAATACTCAAAATGTGTTCGCACCATGGAGCGATACAGAGGAATTATGGTATTCTCCATTCCTTTCTTAATAATTCCTAGCATTCTATTTGCTTTCTTGGCTGTCACCGCACACTGAACAGAAGATTTCAACGTATTATCAATGATGACGCCTAGATACTTTTCCTGAATGGTGACTCCTAATGTGGAATCTTGCACTGTGTAGCTATAATATGGGTTATTTTTCCCTAAGTGCATCACTTTGCACTTGTCCGCATTACATTTTATTTGCCATTTGCATGCCCAGTCTCCCAGTTTTGCAAGGTCCTGCAATTTTTCACAATCCTCTTGTGATTTAACAACTTTGAATAATTTTGGGTCATCCACAAATTTGATCACCTCACTCACTATTCTCATTTCAGGGTCATTTATAAATGTGTAAAAAGCAGTGGGCCCAGAACAGACCCCTGGGACACTCCACTATTCACCCTTTGCCATTGACAAAATTTGCCAATTAGACCTAACTCTCTGTTTTCTATTTTTAACTTGTGCACAATCCAGTAGGGCATTGCCTCCTATCCCATGACTTTTAAACTTCCTCAGACATCTCTCATGAGGGTCTATGTCAGACACTTTCTGGAAATCCAGATACACCATATCAATTGTTTCACCTTTATCCACATGTTTGTTTACACGTGTATCCTATAAAATTTCTTTTGATTGTGATATGAGTTCCTACTAACTTTTATGCTGAAAACCAAACTTGGAACCTTTGGACCTTTATATAGGACAGGATGTTCAAACTCTGCAGGATGGTATATTTATTACCCAATTATTTAAGCACCTAATGTTAAATAGCTAATTAATTTTGCTAAGGAAATTAGGTGTTCACATACTGTTTCAAACACACTGATTCTGAATTAGTCTTACTGTTTCTACTTTGAACATTATTGTAGCTCAAACAAACATGAAATTGTTTAATTTAAGCTTTTTTTTATTGCATAAGAAAAGACTGGTTTCAATTAAACAAATCTATCATGGTAAGACATTGCAATGCTCATTATTATACTTGGGTTCATAAACATTTTCTCATCACCCATATACCTATTTCTGTTGTAATGAAGATCTGGACTGGAGTTAAATTGGCTTGGGCCATTTTTGTCACTCTAGTTTAAATATTTTTACATTGTATCATTTATATTCAAATGAACTGCTGTTCAAGATACCCCAAACAAGCTAAAAATAAAACAAGTACATTGCATAGTATCCTGCTGCTAGTTGCAGAACATCCTGGAGCACTGTTACCTGAGTTGCATTAGCTTTTTGGGTGGGCTGGAGATATTTTCAACCTCCAGACCTTTAGAAGAATTTAGAGATCCATATTGGGGGCATCAGTGCTCAAAAGCCAGAGCTGCTGCTCTCATGCCAGCTCTAGTTTCCTTACTGACATTCTTCCAAGGGCTGTGAAATCATCTTGAAAGGAAATACAATCTCAAGTTTCATATTAAGCAGTGAGAAGTGTCTATCTGTGCAGATCTTCAACATGGTGCTGCTGAAGTTCTTGCTACAACAGTTGAGTTATAGCATTTCTAAGGGGAAATTCCTATTAGATGCATTTTCACTAAGTCCAAAGTATTATTTTAGCCTTAGATTTTTATAAAAGTTTCTCAAAACAAATTTCAGCAAAATCCATTCTCCTAGGGTGTGATTAATACATGGCTTCAGACAGCCAGACACAGCCAACCTAACTGGCACTTTTGACTTGCTAAAAAATGCACCTAAACAACCACAATACAGGGGCAATTTTGATTAACCTGCAGTGTTGGCAATACATGTAAACACTGTAGGAAAGTTTCAAAGGGAACCTATCAATGTAGTTCCTTTTGAAAACTGCCCACAATCTACGTGTGCTAAAAACACCTACTATTTGTAAGGATAAGAATATGCCATACTGGGTAAGACCAAGGGTCCATCAAGCCCAGCATCCTATTTCCAACAGTGGCCAATCCAGGCCATAAGAACCTGGCAAGTAGCCAAAAACTAAGTCTATTCCATATTACTGTTGCTAGGAATAGCAGTGGCTATTTTCTAAGTCAACTTCATTAATAGCAGGTAATGGACTTCTCCTCCAAGAACTTATCTAATCCTTTTTTAAACACAGCTACCCTAACTGCACTAACCAGAGTTTAATTGTGCGTTGAGTAAAAAAGAACTTTCTCCAATTAGTTTTAAATGTGCCACATGCTAACTTCATGGAGTGCCCCCTAGTCTTTCTAATATCCGAAATAATAAATAACCGATTCACATCTACCCGTTCTAGACCTCTCATGATTTTAAACACCTCTATCATACCCCCCTCAGCCGTCTCTTCTCCAAGCTGAAAAGTCCTAACCTCTTTAGTCTTTCCTCATAGGGGAGCTGTTTCATTCCCTTTATCATTTTAGTCGCCCGTCTCTGTACCTTCTCCATCGCAACTATATCTTTTTTAAGATGTGGCGACCAGAATTGTACACCGTATTCAAGGTGCGGTCTCACCATGGAGTGATACAGAGACATTATGACATTTTCTGTTTTATTCACCATTCCCTTTCTAAAAATTCCCAACATTCTGTTTGCTTTTTTGACTGCCGCAGCACACTGAACTGACAATTTTAATGTGTTATCCACTATGACGCCTAGATCTCTTTCTTGGGTTGTAGCACCTAATATGGAACCTAACATTGTGTAACTATAGCATGGGTTATTTTTCCGTATATGGTTCACCTTGCACTTATCCACATTAAATTTCATCTGCCATTTCGATGCCCAATTTTCCAGCCTCACAAGGTCTTCCTGCAATTTATCACAATCTGTTTGTGATTTAACTACTCTGAACAATTTTGTATCATCTGCAAATTTGATTACCTCACTCGTCCTATTTCTCTCCAGATCATTAATAAATATAATGAAAAGTACAGGTCCCAATATAGATCCTCGGGATAGTGTATCCTGCTTTCGATGACTGTCATTGCCTCCCCGCTCCTCGTGGTTGTGTCTATATACTCTATCGAGACTGCCAGCACTACTCCACTCTTTGGGTTGTGCATACGTCACCAGTAGAGGCTTGGCTTGGGCTTCCCTGTGCAGTGGGTTGGCCTACAACATTGCATCATCATTCTCTATGCTACGCAGCTCCTCCCCTCGGGATTGCCTCTTGCATGGCCAGTCTTGCACCTCCCGCTCTGCGGCCTGTCTGGCGCCTCTCCCTTCGGGGTCCCTGCCCAGGTACTGCCTCTAGCCTGCCTCGCTACTGGGATATTCTCCTGGCTCCTCAGGACCTCTCCATAACCTTCACCCAGAGCTCCCCACTGTATCTGACCTCACCTCTGACGGTGCAGACCTGTGGGGCCCCTCCCCACAGGTGGTAACAACTCACATCTCGGGCCAAGGGCCCACATACCCACAAACCATAACAGGACTACCATTAAATTTTAAAAAGGTTTACACTAGCACAATAAACACAGTCATAAGATAGTGATTTAGTCTTTGACAAAGAGTGAAAAAAAATATGTAGTAACAATTTCCATTTATTGCCATACTGTATACAAAGAACTGAGAGATCAATATGCAGAATCTAATCATACATTATAGGCATATTTTCCTAAATGACAAATATATCTATTTTAAAAACATATATACTTTGAAAACCACACATTTATTATGAGGCTGCCATACTGAGGTGTCCTCTTGATGCAAAAAGTTTGAGCTCACTGTCAAATCCCTCTGATGGAGAAAGTTCCAATTACTGAAACACAGACCATGATAGGGAAATTGAGGACGTAGACTTTTTAAGATAGGTTATACTTTTGATTTAAACTGCACATATGAAAACTTGAAAAACATAGTTGAATTTAAAAAACAGACTGCCTGATTCACTAAGACTTTTCTCCCAGTCTATGTCTATGGGAAAATACATTGATGAATCAGGCCCAGAATTTGGTAACTTGGACCTATGATTATATTAAGTAGAGAAGTGCATTTGTTTTAAACAAATTAGACAATTTCAACAAAATTGCCTAATTTGTCATGGTTCAGGAGCACTCAAAAACGAAAGGAATTTTTCAGAAATTTCAGAAAAATTCATAATTTGTGTTAGTGCGCACTAACACGAAATTCGGGAACCACAAAAAAAAAAAATCACGAAATCGGAAAAAACAAAATTACCCGTGGGGGACCCAAAATGAACCACGAAACAAAAAAAACCAAAAACTGAAACATCTCTAATATTAAGAGCAAATTTGTGAATCTGGTGCATATAGCAGCGGAAATGAACACAGAACACCAGGTTTGGATGAAGGTCCAATAAAGCAGAGTTGCTTACCTGTAACAGGTGTTCTCCTGGGACAGCAGGATGTTAGTCCTCACACATGGGTGACATAATCGGATGAAGCCCAGCACAGAAAAATGTCAAAGTTTGTGGAACTTTGACTGTGCACACTGAGCATGCCCAGCATGCCCTAAACCACGCATCCATGTGGGGTCCCTCTTCATTCTCGTAACATAGAATTACTATTAAAATAAAAAACAGGAGAAACCCAACTCTGTGGTGGCGGATGGGTTTCGTGAGGACTGACATTCTGCTGTCCTAGGAGAACACCTGTTACATGTAAGCAATTCTGCTTTATTCTAGGACAAGCAGGATGGTAGTCCTCACACATGGGTGAATCACTACCTACAGGCTGCTCCCCAACACAAAAGGGGACCAACAAGCATCAACTAGGTGCCAATGGGCACAACAATCACAGTGCTGTTGGTAACAGATGGGGAGACAGCCTGAATCCAAACAATAGGCCCTAGTAAGGGAGAATTGGGTTCTACAACTCAAACAGATTCCGGAGGACAGAATGGCCAAACCTACTGACACGCTGGCCATCTTTATCCATAAAGTAGTGAGATGTGAATGTGTGGAGAGAACGCCACGTCGCAGCCTTGCAGATCTCTTCCACGGGAACTGCTTGCAAGTAAACCACTGATATTGCCATGGCTCTGACAGAATGAGCCTTGACATGAACCCCAAGATGCAGTCCTGCCTGGGCATAAGAGAAGGAGATACAGTCTGTTAGCCAATTGGATAATGTCTGTTTGGCAACGGCAACTCCCAAACTATTTCTGTCAAAAGAAATAAAACATTGTGTGGATTGTCTATGGGCTTCTGTCTGCGCCAGATAGAAGACTAAGGCTCTCTTGCAATCCAAACTGCGTAGTGCTTGTTCACCTTGGTGCGAATGGGGCCTGGGAAAGAATGTTGGCAGGACGATTGACTGGTTAAGATGGAAATCCATCACCACCTTAGACAGGAACTTAGGGTGCATACGCATGACCACATGTCATGATAAAACTTGGTATAAGGTGGATATGTCACTAAGGCCTGGCTCTGTGTGCTGAAGTGACCACCACCAAAAATATGACCTTCTAGGTCAGTACTTCAGGTCACAGGAGTGCAGCGGCTCAAAGGGAGCTTTCATCAGCTGAGCTAGCACCACGTTAAGGTCCCAAGACATAGTGGGAGGAATTAGGGGAGGCTTCAATTGAAGTAGGCCCCGCATGAAGCTTACAACTATTGACTGTACAGAGATGGATGTACCATCTCCACCTTGGTGATATGTGCCAATTGCACTGAGATGAACTCTAACAGAGTTGGTCTTCAAGCCAGCCTCCGATAGGTGTAGGAGGTAGTCAAGCAGTTTTTGTGTGGGGCAGGAGAATGGATCTAGAGCCTTCTGCTCACACCACACAGAAAACTTCCCCCACTTCAGTCTGTAGGACTTTCTAATGGAAGGCTTTCTGGAAACCACTAGCACCTGGGACACATCCTCAGAGAGATCGAGCGGCTGCAGAATTAATCTCTCAACATCCAAACTGTGGGCCACAGGGCCTGGAGGTCAGGATGTTGCTGCCTGCCCCGATCTTGCATAATGAGATCTGGGGAAGCTCCCAGACTGATCAGTCTCCGGATGAATAACTCCCAAAGGAGTGGAAACCAGATCTGTCTCGGCCAATGAGGGGTTATGAGGATCCTAGTCCCTCAGTCTTCACGAAGCTTCAAGAGAGTTTTCGTCACCAGAGGAATCAGAGGATACACGGATAGAAGACCCTTTCCCCAATGGTGGGCAAAGGCACCCAAGGCTGGTTTGCCATCTGACCTGTACAGGGAGCAGAAAAGAGACACATTCCTGTTGCAGGTGGACACGAACAATTCCACATCTGGGTTTCCCCAGATGTGGAAGATCCAGTTTTCCACCCTCTAGCCATGTCTAGTAGGACTCCTCTGAAGTCCAATCGAGGTGTTGGGTTGATGTGAGACTTTGAGTAGTTGACGAACCCTAATGACTCCAATACACAGTTGGTTAAATACATGGACCGATTGGTCCCTGCCTGAGAGGCGCTGTTGACCACACAATCATCCAAGTTCCCGAAAACATGCACTCTCAGCCTGCAGAGGTGCGCCCCCACCACAGCCAGGCATTTTGTAAAGACATGAGGGACCGATGCTAGCCCGAATGGCAACATTCTGTCCTGGAAGTGCTGTTTTCCACCACAAATCTGAGATACTTCCTGTAACTTTGGAAGATCTTGATGTGTGTATGTGCTCTTTAAATCGAGGGAGCATAGCCAGTCCCTTTTTTGCAGGAGGTGAATCAAGGTGCCCAGGAAACCATCTTGAACTTTTCTTTTTTGAGAAACTTGCTCAAGGCCCTCAGGTCTAGGATGGGATGGAGTCCCCCTGTTCTCTTTGGAATCAGGAAGCACCGGGCGTAGAATCCCTGCCCTCTTTGCCTTGGTGAGACGGCTCTGGCCATTAAGAGGGCGGACAGCTCCCTTAACAGTACCCCCTGATGAACTACTGGCCCCCAAAATGGGCAAGGAGGACAATTTGGCAGGACTCCCAATAGGTTCAATTGGTACCCTTGATGGACAATGGACAGAACCCACTGGTCCAAGGTTATACTGGGCCACTGATCCGCAAAGAACCGCATCTGAGGTACAGGTAGGTGCTCATGCTCACTACAATCCAGTCAAAACCCCATCCCAGGATTTGGCAAGAGTGCTGGCTGGGGCTTGGGAGCTCTCTGCTGCCTGGAACGGCTGCAGGAACTCACCCTCTGTGAACAGGAGCAAGGGGCAAGAGGAAAGTACTTCCTCTGGTGGTAGAAAGACTTCCTCTGACCCTGTCTCGCAGACTTCCTGGCTAAGGAGGGCAAGTCTGAAGTGCTGACAGAAAGTTGCTGGAGGGTCTCATGGTGGTCCCATAGCTGGTCCACCACATCCCTCACCTTCTCTCCAAAGATATGCTCTCCTGTACACGGCAAGTCAGGGAGTCTTTCCTGTACCTCCAGTCGGAGATCCAAGGCCCGCAGCCATGCCATTCTGCAGACGCCGATTCCCGCTGCAGAGACTCTCAATGCTGACTCTAAAACATTGTAGGTTGAACGAACCTCGTGTTTTCCACACTCCAGGCCCTGATGCACCAGTGATAAGAAGGTGTCTTGCTGCTGTTAAGGCAGAAACTCAGCTGCTTCCTGCACCTGCTTCCAGAAGTTGCATGAGTATTGGCTCATGTAGAGCTGATAAGAGGCAATGCAGGCCCTCTGGAATACTTTCTTCCCAAGATTATCCATCGCTCTGTGATCCTTTTCCCGGGGCACCAAGGCATAGGCCCAAGAGCGCTTGGCCTCTTGAGAGCAGATTCAACCACTACAATTTGTTTGACAGCTGACGATTCTCAAATCCACCTTTCTGCTTACAGGAGGCACCATGAGGGGATGTTCCCAGATCCTCAACAGCAACTCAAAGATCTTATGCACCAGGACTGCTACGATCTCTGTAGGAACCTCCACAAACTGGAGGAATACCAGCATCTTGTGACTGGCATCCTCCTCCATCATCAACTGAAAAGGGATGGCCTTAGCCATCCCCCATACAAAACCTGCAAAGGTCAAGTCTTCCGGTGGAGACCTCCTTCGTTCTTCTGGAGGAGACAGTCTGAAGGGAAACCCTCCGAGTCCTCGGAGGGGAATTCTACAGTGTCATCCTCCCAGGGATCATGCTGGGCCTCATCCTCACTGCAATACACAGGGGATGGGGCCCTAGGTGCTCAGCCTTCGTCCAAAGACATGGGCATCAGTGGCACCAGTGCCAGTCCTGGCAAAGCTGGATGGGGGGCTGCAGGCCTCAGTGTCCCTGCCGGCCTCGATAGAGCTTCCTCCTCAGAAAAACCAGCAACGTATCGGTCAGGGGAAGCATTGGTGCCCCACCAGACATCAATGGCCTCCTGGGAACAGATACCAACTGGGTCGGTAACACATAGATGAGCACACTGAGTCATTCCAGCAGCTGTTCCAGCAGGGAAAGCACAAGCATCAGCACTGTCGTTGCTACCGGCTTAATGCCCTGCAACACTTGTTCCACCGCAAGCTGGACTCTATGCTCCAACTCCTCCTCAAAAGTTTCCAATGCAAAAAATGACTGAGAGGCAGGAGGGGAGGCCAGATCCCCAAGGTGGATCGACAACTGGGACCAGGACCGGTGGAGACCATCACGCACCCCCGGCATCGATGGAGGATGGGCACTCCTCACCATGGGGTCTTTTCAGGGGCATCACGGCATCGTACATCAAAGGTGACCAGTGCCGATGCTTCCTCAACTTTCCTCGGTGCTCGGCCCAGTCGTTCCCCAGTGCCGAGATAAATGACAATGAACCCGATGTCCTCGACCTGAAGGGCGCTGGACCCCGGCGCCCCTCTCCGCTGGCAGCTTTGATGGAACTGAAGGCCCCGCTGATGTCGATGTCTCGGTGTCCATCGGGGCGGCTCCAAGGTCCGTTGGTGCAGATGCCTCTGGTGCCGATGGCTCGTACTTCCTCGACCCGAAGAGTTTCTCCATCTTATCGAGTCTAGCGTGACATCTCTTAGGGGTCATCTGGGCACACAAGCGGCAACACCTGACGACATGTGATGTCCCCAGGCAGAGGACAAACACCTTGTATGGATCTGTGATGGATATAGTCCTCGGACACTGGGGGCATCAACAGAAACCAGAGAGGTCATGATGATCGAAAAGAAGGGGAACAAATGAGAGATGGTGAAGGCAGGTGGTCGACACCAGTGGGCACCAAGGCACCGCTGCCATGGGGGGGGAACAGAAGCAAAAATAAACTTACAAAACTGCCAAAAAACTTAACTGAGGAGTCTAAGGAGAACAAAGAGGGAACCAGCGTCGATGAAATGTACAAAACCCAAAAAAATAATTGATGAAAAAGTTTTCCAAGGCAATTTCTTGAAGAAAAAACAAAAGCTCACTTAACTGTGAGGCAAAAGCTCCATGGATAAAAATAGACTGTAGAGGGACCCTGCGTGGACGCATGGTTTAGAGCATGCTGGGCATGCTCAGTGTGCAAGTCAAAGCTCCAGAAACTTTGACATAAGTTTTCCGTGCCAGGCTCCATCCAATGATGTCACTCATGTGTGAGGACTACCATCCTGCTTGTCCTAGGAGAATCACAGCATTTTTTGATAAAAATGATTATTGGGCGAAGTGTTGATTGTTATTTAGTGATTTATTCCTCATATCTGAACTACTTTTTGTGATGCAACATAATTGTATATACAGAAATATATATAGATAAATATGTTGATATTTTTATGATTGGTGGTCCGTGGGCTATCCCCACGGACAGCTGCTCTCACCTCCAGCTCCTAGGCTGCCATGCCACATCCCGAATTGTGGAGACTCCTCCAGCCCACAAGGCCACATCCTGACACAGGGTACTTCTCTAACCTGCTATATCACCTCCTGGTGCAGAGGACGCCACCAGCACACACGACTGCCAATGACTTCCTTAGGGCGCACATGCCATGTCCTGAATTAGGGAGGCTCCTCCAGCCCACCAGGCCACATCTCGATGCAGGGCACCTCACCAATCTGCCATATCGCCTGCTGGTGCAGAGGACGCCGCCAGCACACACGACCGCCAATGACTTCCTTAGGGTGTACATGCGCCGATGCTTTAGTATTTAAAGGGTCCATGGCGGGAAATTCCCCACGGCGCACTTAGATGACATCACCTAGCCTGCTCTATAAAAGGTTAACCCAGACATCTGCCTGATGTCTCAGCAAAGGTCCAACTACTGCCTAATAGTGTGTGTTGCTTCCCAGCATCTTGTCTTCAATTCTTCACTCCAACTTTGTCTTCAGTTCTTCATCCAGCTTGTCTCTAGCTTGTCCTCTATGTTTGTTCCAGCCTGTTCTTCTCCCTGCCTGCCTTCCTATCCATCCCTCCCTCCCTCAGACGGATACCTACTTTGGACCACTGAATGTACCTCGGATATACATGATCATCGCCTGCCTCGGACCATTGCCTGTACCTGATATGCCTGACCTCCTCCTGCTTCTCAGACATCTGACCGTTGCCTACCTTTTATCCTAGTCACCCATGAACTGCCTCTTCTGTCAACAGCAGAGACCTCACCTAAGTCCTGCCAGCCACTGCACCCAAAGGCTCAACCCGAGGGGAGCAGAGCTGGTATAGGCGAAGGCCCTGATTGGTCTCTGTTTCGACGGAGTCTGCCTGCCAATGGTGGGAACTTGCAGGGCTTCTCCCTGCAGGTAGAGCCAATCACACCTAGGTCCAAGAGTCCACAGATGCAACAGATACATAATTATATAGATAAACATATGCAAACTAAACTTTGGGGGGTTTTTCTTTCCTACAATAAGTTATTGTAACTCAAGATGTTTAGAATGGCATCAAAGGTTATAATACACACTACAAATTTCGAAGAAACAAATGACTTCATAAAACAGAAGTCTAATGAAGATCTTAGTAATCAGATTAATATTTTATCTACTTTATTTTAAAATGCCTGAACTAACCTGGATAAAATATTCTTCAGTTTAAGAATAACTACAGACTGAAAATATATTAAAACTTGAGGTTACTGAAAGCAGTCACTACATAAAGTTCTTTTCTTTTTTTTACCTTGCTTTCTGCACAAAAACAGAATATGAAATCAGAAACATTTTACACATTCTCATACTTCAGAGAGCGCTAACAGCATTTTACTAGTCGAAAGCAGTTTATCTTCATGTCTCTATGAGGCAGAGTTGGTGCATAATAATGTAATTTATATTGCCTAAATGTTATTTTGGGACCATTGCATCATTTCTCAAACTTCATGACCTTTACAATTTTCTAAACTTTTATTTCCCTCATTATTCTGAACAGATTTCATTACATATTTTGAATGTAAACAACCCTGAATAATGATGGGGACCATTACGTACATACTGCTCTGACATTTGTGCATGAAGCTGAGATGGAAACCCAGTGCATTAATTTACCTCTCATCTTCAGTAACTGCACTCCCATAAAAAGTTTTATACTCAACTCACATAAATCATGTAGAAGAAAAATGAGAAAATCTGGTGGCTAACTCATCTTCTAGCATTCTGCGAAAATGAAATTCACTGAAATACCTATCAAAACTGCAATCATCAAGGGATAATGTCTTCTTAGGTCTATCTGCACTTTCCGATTTAATTTCCTCCATGCCCTTGACATCCACAGATACCATTAAGATTAAGCGCATATAGTAACTGAGCAGTTTTCAGATTTTGATATATGAGGCATAGGCACTAAATGTAATATCATCATTTGAAAATTAATGCAATATTTCTTTTGTTAGTTTTTTGACTTGGAAAGCAGGATGAATACTTTGGTTTCTCTAAAGTAATTTCCCCATCAGAATGACATGCAATTATGAATAGATATGCACCTGGTCAGAGGTCAGTCAAATTACTACATCATTTAATGAGTAGAGAGATCAAAATGGAGCACACTGTTGCTGCAGAGAGACGCCTTACAGCCTGCTATATCAAATAAGATGGAATCATTAGAGTAATAAGCATGAAAATCTGTTTGCAGATTAACCTGTGGTTTCACGGCGCTTTCATCTAATGGGGCGCTGTGGAAACCTTGTCAGCTTTTCATCAGCTACGATCAAATTATTGAAATTGCGTACAAACCACTGGTGCAGTAGGGAGCAACATCTATAAATACAAATTTTTATGCAGGTGCCAAAAAAAATAATGCACTTTATATTTTAACATTTTTTTCTAACTACATTTAATTGTTCATATAACATGTCTGCTGCACTGGAAAACACTTCAGGAATATAACAGCTTATTAATAACATAGGACAATGATTAGCATAATTTATGTCCCAAGTACTGCCGGTAATACCAAGGATAAGAAAGGAAAAACATGAAGCATGCGGGTTGTAACAAAAAATAAATTCTGTTCGGAAATCCCAACCAAAATCCCAGGCTGTCTGTAGCTACAAAAATGATTTATTCAGATAGGACTGGAATCTACATTTGTTATGGTATTAACTGGCACATGTTCAAAGTTTACTTCTGTAATGAGAATGAAAGAGAAAGATAAAAGTTATTTGTATCATTTTGTGTCAGGTCTCCTAGCTCAGGAGAATGTAGTTACTACATACAGACAAGTAAACTCAGTTCGTTCAAAATGGCAACTTCCAATTTTTAGTTATGCTGAAAGAAATTTACATGTTTAAGTCTTGCATACATTTCAGCCACTGCAAACTATAGTGTAGTGCTGTGACTTACCAAGAAAAGTTAGAGAATGATTAAAAAAAAAAAAAAAAAAAAAGAAAGAAAGACAAGCAGAAACATGAGGGGACATAGCTCATTTTCAACAGAATGTTTCAAACAAAGAAAAGGATTATAAATATCAGTAGTGAAATGTTAAAATTCAAACAAAAAAAAAATCTATTATTGCTATGGGTCTAAAATTTTTTAGTCAGGAACATCAGTATTATGGCCATCCCAATACAAGTAACAACATCCTTTTAAACTTTCATTACATGACAAATTGTAGCACAAATGGTTTTCTGTGATATCATCTCACAGATGTTGATATGTTTGTCCACAGCAATACTGTACACCTCTATGATCAGTGTCACTATCTGCATAGAGATACTATATCAGTCTGAATATCCCCACTGATGCGGCCATCCTATTAACTAGGGAAGGTTTTGTACAATAGCTTGCAATTATATCATTTACTTCGTTCCCAGTTCAACAGATCTCATCTATTCTCAAGCTGCAGAATTCTTATTATCAAGTTCAAGTTTGATTGCCTCCATGCACATGTTTTTGAATGCAGAAAAAGTACTACATGGTGTCATTTCATACAGAACAGTACTGCAGAATACTCTGATGTACAGTATTTCTAAATGAAAAAAAAGTTCTAACCTTAATGGATACCATTTGTGATATAACGACAATGTAAAAGGTTACAGGCATCGTGCAATCATAATTCAAAATTTTCTCACTTATCAGAATTAACTTTAGAACCACAACATTAGTCTGACAGAATATTTGTTAATGAACTATATATTGTTTATCTAGGATCATTCCTTTCTTATAGGTGGATTTACTAAGCTGCGACAAGGTGATATCACGAGTTATACAGCATGTAACGCGCACTAAATGCTGTTTATTGTATGATATGGTTATGGTTATTTGTAACCCGCCTATCCAGAAGACCTAGGTGGCTAAAAATCAAAACATCAAAACTGCTCAACTAATGTATACGAATACCATAAAACAAAATTGAATAAAATAAATTATAAAATAAGTGACATAAAATCATACAAAAAAGAAATAAACATTATAAATCCTCAACCTAAAGGAATACAGTGAACCGCGCGATAGTGTCATATCACGGCACTATCGCGCAATATTACACAAGATTTCCTCCCCCTATAGAAATAAGCTGCTTTCATGTGCATCCATAAAATTGCCTAATGCATGCAAAGCAGCTTATGCATAAGCAATCCTATGTTAATAAAGTAACGCAGCTGACTTGGAAAAAAATCAACTGTGGGAAAGCAAGATAGCCGTGTGATTTGAGATGCCTTCCTTTCTTGTTTCCTGATATTTATGGCACTCCAACACAAAGAAAAGAAGAGGGGGTTTTCCCCCCAAAACCTCTTATTTTGAAGGGTAGCAATTGATCACATCTTTCATGTCTCCCACTCCTGGATTGTTGGATGGTGGCATCCCCATTGTAAGTACCAGTGGAGAAGCACCAGTTTCTGCTGGGGAGGAGGTTTCCCCTCAGCCTCCATAGTCAAGCTTCTCCGCTGGTACCTAGACACAATTTTTCTTCGTCAATCATTGTGGCGAAGGATGATGACCTGTTTACGGGATGGGGCCAATGAGAACTCAGCGTATTGGGGCAAATTTGAAAAGGTACGCACGCGGCGTACATTTGTGCGCGCAACCCGGCACGCACAAATGTACGCCCAATTTTATAAAATGCTCGCGCAGCCGAGCGCATGTTAAAAAATCAGGGGTCGGCGCGCGCAAGGGGGTGCACACTAGTGCACCTTGGCGCGCCGAGCCCTCGGGGACATCAGCTGGCTTTCCCCGTTCCCTCTCCCCCCCACCTTCCCCTCCCTTCCCCTACCTGTCCCGCCCCCCCAAAAAACCCCGTACCTTTATCTCACAAGTTACGCCTGCCAGAGGCAGGCGTAACTTGCGCGCACCGTCCAAATGCCGGCACGCGATCCCCTGTCCTGTGCGGAGGCCTCTGGCCTCGCCCCCTCCCCGCTCATTTTTCCAGCCCCGGGACTTACATGCATCCAGGGGCTTTAAGCGCCCTGCCGGGCCTTTTGAAAATAGGCCTGGTGTGTGTAACCCTTTGAAAATCTGCCCATTAGTGTTCCATTTTCAGATAGGCTGAATGTGCTTCCTTTGACGGCAGATTTTCCACATTCTTCTACATTTCTAGGAATCCCAGGGGAGGGAAAGATTTCTGCAGACTTGGTTCCTGGTCTCTTTGCTTTACCACTGACAGAAGAGCCTTTGCAGCCTCCTAAGAAGCCAACGGAGGTAATGCTGGATACCTTTTATGAACTGTCTCAGTTTGGCCAGGCTTTAACTTTACCCAATAACAAGCTGGATTCTTTTGTCTCAAAATTGAATCCCCTGGTAACTTTGCATGATTCTAAATTAAAGGAGCATGAAAATAAACTTGTTTCCTTTCAGCAAGATTTAGACAAAGTGGTTGTTGTTCAATCTAATTTAGTTCAAGAGTATGGAGTTCTTTCCAGAAGGGTTGAATTTCTTGAAAATGCCATCAAGGCGCCTGAATAAGAATTTCCTGGATTTCCTCAAAGTTATAGGTGAACTTCCTATTAAGATTCTAAGGAGATATTTTTTTGATGTATTGAAAAAGCAGAGTTGCTTCCCTGTAACTCTCCTAGGACATCAGGATGTTAGTCTTCACATATGGGTGTCATCATCAGATGGAGCCCAGCAATGAAAACTTCTGTCAAAGTTTCTAGAACTTTGACTAGACACACTGAGCATGCTCACCCACTACCCATGCGGGGTCCCTCTTCAGCCTCGTAATATAGAATTCACAAAAAATAAAATAACAAAACATTAGAAACCCAACTCCATAGGGTGGAGAGTGGGTTTCCTGAGGACTAACATCCTGCTGTCCTAGGAGAACACCTATTACAGGTAAGCAACTCTGCTTTCTCCTAGAACAAGCAGGATGGCAGTCCTCACATATGGGTGAATACCTAGCTACAGGCTGCTCCTGTACTACCAGGGTCACACAGCACTTAACTGGATGCCAGCGGGCACAACAAACTAGTGCTGGTGATGACAGAGGGAGTCAGCCTGAACCCGAATAAGGGGCATAAGGCCGGAAGAGTTGGTTTTAATTACTGAAAAGTTTCTGCAGGACCGACTGACCAAAATGACTGTTAGGTCCACCTTCTCTGTCTAAGCAGTAGTGTGAAGCAAAGGTGTGGAGGAAATTCCAGGTTGCAGCTTTGCATATTTCGTTCAAGGGGGCCACACACAAGTAGGCTGCTGAAGTCACCATGGCTCGAATGGAGTGAGCTTTGGCATGGCACCCAGTTGTAGGCCCACCTTTGTGTAGCAGAAAGAGATGCAGTCTGTGAGCCAGTTAGATAAGATCTGATTGGATATGGCAACTCCCAGTCTATTTTTTTGAAAGAAATAAAGAATTGCATAGACCATCTATGGCCTGCTGTTCATTCCAGATAGAATGCTAAGGCCCTTTTACAATGTAAGCTGTGCAGAGTTCGCTCACCCAGATGCGAATGAGGTTTAGGAAAGAAGGTTGGTAGGACAATGGACTAAGGTGGAACTCCATCACCATCTTCGGCAGGAACTTAGGGTAAGTTCGGAGAACCACCCGATCGTAGAAGAATTTCATTTAGGGTGAATACGACACCAGCGCCTGAAGTTCACTAACCCTGCGCGCGAGGTGACCGCTACTAAGAAAATGACCTTCCAGATCATGTACTTCAGGTCGCAAGAGTGCAAAGGCTCAAAGGGAGCCTTCATCAGGTGGGCCAAGACCATGTTTATGTCCCAAGAAACCATAGGGGGCCTAAGGGGAGGTTTCAGCTAGAGTAGACTGCGCATGAAATGCCTCATAACTGGCTGCATAGAGATGGGTGATCCATCCACTTCCTGGTGATATGCTCCAATCGCACTGAGATGCATTCTCTCCGAGGGGGTCTTTAAGCCAGTGTCCGAGAGGTACAGCAGGTAATCTAACAACTTGGAGATAGAACACGAGAACAAGTTCAACCCCTGGTTCTCACACCACACCAAAAATCTCTTCCATTTGAGGCCAAAAGACTTCCTGGTGGAAGGCTTCCTGAACTCCAGTAGGACCTGAGATATACCCTCTGAGAGATTCAGGGGCTGCAAGATTGCCCTTTCAACATCCAAGCTGTGAGGGACAAGGCCTGGAGATTGGGATAGTGAGCCTCCCCTGATCTTGCATTATGAGGTCCAGGAACGTCCCCAGATGGATCAGGTCCCGCAGGGAAAGATCCTGCAGGAGCGGGAACCAGATCTGCCAGGGCCAATAAAGCGCAATGAGAACATTGGTCCCTCGGTCCTGCTTGAGTTTCAGGAGTGTCTTGGAGTGCAGAGGAAGCAGAGGATAGGCATACAAGAGACCCCTGCCCCAGAGGAGGGCAAAAGCATCCGATGTTGTCCTATCCTTCCCCCTGGGTCAGGGAGCAGAACTTGTCCACTTTCTTGTTGCAAAGGGAAGCAAAGAGGTCCACATCCGGAGTCCCCCGAAGGTGGAAGATCCGGTCCACTACCTCCTGCTTCAGGGACCACTCATACAGTTGGAAGGAACGAATTAGGCCGTCCACCAGAACATTCTCCCATCCCAGCAGGTATCTGGCTTGAAGAAGAATCTTCTGGGATAAGGCCCACAACCAGATTTGGACTACCCTCTTGACAATGGAGGAACGACCCATACCTCCCTGTTTGTTGAGGTACCACATGGCTACCTGATTGTCAGTCTGGAAGAGCATGACCTTGCTGGACAACTGCTCCCAAAATGCCCAGAGGGCATAATGGACCACCCACAGCTCCAGGAAATTGATCTGGCACCTCAGCTCCTGAAGTGACCAGCAACCCTGGGTGTGAAGGTCCCCCACATGAGCTCCCCACCCCAGACGGGAGGCATCTGGGGTGAGCACAACCTGAATGGGGAAAGCCTGGAATGGAACCCCCACCCTCCAGATTGGGAAAGGCCACCCACCATGACAAGGAGAGTGCTGTGATGACCTGAATGTGAACTCCAAGGTTCTGAGTGGACTAGCGCTACTCAGATCGCAGGGTCCACTGTGCCTGCGCATGTGAAGGCGAGTAAAGGGGATGACATGGACAGTCGTAGCCATGTGCCCCAGCAAGCGCAACACGGTGTACTCCAAAAACTGGCAACTTTGCGAGATCGTCCCTGCTAATGAAGCCAGGGTGATCGCTCAATCCCTGGGCAAAATGTCCGGGCTTGAGCTGTGTCGAACCTGGTGCCTATGAAGTTCAGATGCGGGGACAGAATTTAAAACCCCAAGTTCTCTAAGATGTGCATCGAGGCTTGTAGGGACTGCAGTACTCTCTGTCTGGAGGTGGCCTTGACCAGCCAATCATCCAAATAGGGAAAGACTTGCATGTGCTGCCTTCGCAGATGCGCAACCACTGCCGCAAGGCACTTGGTGAAAACACAGGGTGCAGAAGCTAGTCCAAAGGGCAGCACCCTGTACTGAAAATGGTGTTTGCTCACCACAAACCAGAGATGTTGCAGGTGGGTGCAGGCAATCCCTATGTCAGCATAGGCATCTTGATTGAGGGAGCAAAACCAGTCCCTCTGGTGCAGAAGGGGAATAAGGGCACCCAGCGAGATCATCTTGAACTTCTCCCATGTGAGGAACTTGTTTCAAGGCCCTCAGATCCAAAATCAGGTGAGGGCCTCCTGTCCTCTTTGGGATAAGGAAATACCTGGAGTACAATCCACTTCCCCACTGACTAGGAGGTATGGATTCAACCGCTCTGGCCATTGTTAGGGCGGAGAGCTCCTTGAGAAGTATTTCCTGATCTCTGGAAGTTTTCCAGGATAGACACGGGGAAGAGTCCGGCTGGGTCTCCTGGAAATGTAACCTGTACCCCTGATGGATGATGGAGGGGACCCAACGATCTGAGGTGATGGCTCTCCAATGGTCCGAGAAGGATGTGAGCTGACCTCTGACTGGAGGGCCCACCGCTGGCAGCACTGGTAACTGGCTTAAACTCCTCACAGCCATTCAAAAACCTGTGGCAGGAGTCTGTTTTGTGCTGGCTGGGTTCTGGGGACTCACTGCTATCCAGGTCAAGACCTCGGTCCAGGCCTCTGAGGTTGTGCCCTGCTTACAGGAAGGTAGTACTTCCTTGGTCGATAGAATGGTCGTCGAGGACCCTACCTCGAGGACTTTTTGCCTGAAGACTGGGGGTCCGAGGAGCTTGTCGACAGATGCTGCAAGGGCTCATAATGATCTTTGAGTTGCACTACTGCCGCCTTGATTTTGTCACTGAAGAGGTTCTCGCCGGTATAAGATAGGTCAGCAATACAATCCTGTATCTCGGGTCGGAGATCAGATGCTTTAGCCAGGCCCTATGACGAGCCCCAATGCCTGCTGTGGCCACTCTTGTCACTGTTTCAAAGACATCATATGCGGATCAAACTTTATGTTTGTCGCATTCCAATCCTTGCTGGACAGCTTTTAAGAAATTCTCCTGAAATTGTTGAGGGAGGCGGTCTGTCAAATTCTACATCTTCTTCCAGAGATTTCTGGCATACTGGCCCATATATAACTGGTAGGAAGCAATGCAGGCTGCCAGCGGGGAAGCCCTGGAAGACCTTACGGCCCAGGGCATCTAGGGCCTTGTGCTCACGTCCTGGGGGAGCGAAGTCATGGGTGCGTTTCTTTTTGCTTTTATAAGGGTGGACTCTACTACCACAGATTGGTGTGGGAGGTGGCGCCTCTCGAACCCAGTAGATCACTGCACCAGAAACACTGTGTCGGTCTTCCTGTTTACCAGAGAGACCAATAATAGGTGTTCCCAAAGTCTGCTAACCAAGTCCTTAAAGATATTGTGGACTGGGACCACAACTACATCTTTATGAGCATTTATGAATTGAAGGATCTCCAGCATCTTGTACCTGGAGTCCTCTTCCGTGAGTAGTTGGAAAGGAACTGACTCCGCCATTACCCTTACAAAACCTGCGAATGTCAGGTCCTCTGGAGGGGAGCGGCGTCTCTCCTCTGGAGGAGAGGGTTCCAAAGGTAGATCCTCGGAGTTCTCTGAGGAGGCGGCGGAAGGCTCATCTTCCCACGGGATGTACAGGGCATCAATTTCACTCTCTGACGCCGCTGGTGGAGGTGCCTGAAGCACCAACTTGGACTGGGGCGCCATGGGCACCGATAGCCCTACAGGCACTGATGGCAGACTTGGTCCCAGGAACACTGTAGGTACTAGGGGCATCGACGGAGTCACAGGCCCTGGTAACCCAAGGCTCAGTGGCCATGGAATCGTTGGGGAGGACGTACCACTGGAGCCGTTGGCTCTTCGCCATCGAAGGAATCCTTGATGGGAATTGTTTCCGACGGTGGCCTCACCGGTACTCCTCGTGGTAGCAAGGGCTCCTGGGGTAGTGGTGCGAGTTCTATCGGCAGTGCACCAAGGAGGAGGTCCAAATGCTCCAACAGTCCTAGCATGAACAGTGTAGGCTCCAGTAGTGGCGGCGGGTCCGAAGGGGGCTGGTGGCTCGATAACCACCATCAGACGCATTCTGCGCTTCAACTCCTCCTTGAATGCTGTCAATGACAGTACAGCTTGAGGAGGAGGAGGTGTAACCTGGTTCCCCTCGGAGCCCCGAGGGGAACTGCTGCCTGGCACTAACATTTGTGGGGACTGCCTCAGGCCCTAGACTTCGACAGGCATTGATGCCTCATCAGTATGGGGCCACTTTAGGGGTATCATGGGCAAAACTGGCACCTTCCCGAGCTTGGAGCCATGGGAGGAAGATACAGATGCTGTTGCTTTCTCGGTTTTCCCTGGTGCTCGGCCTGGTCTTTCCCCAGCACCGAGGATGAAGGCGACGACCCAGATCTAGAGAGGGAGGAAACGGATCCAGGCCGATCCCCAGCACCTATCTCTAGCTGAGGGATTGGCGAGGGAGAAGACAAGATGATTCCAACACCTCTGGGGTCTTCTTTGCCGTGGGGTGTCGATGCCCCTGACACTGAGGTCGAAGGATCCGACTTCCTGGTGCAAAACAATTTGTCCATCTTGTCCTTAGGGGTCATCTGAGCACAAAAAGGACAATCACGCACATTGTGCGAGGCCCCCAGGAATAGGCCATTATCCGAGGTCACTGGGGGCAGCATTGGAAGCCTGAGGAAGCCATCGAGAAAAATAACCGCCAAGCAGTCGATGGCTAGTGGTTACCGGAGGACAGCACCATTAGTGATCAACCACGGAGAACACGAATAACTTACCGCCACACCTCTAACTAGGGCCTGGAAAGAACTGAGGGACCTGGTGTGGAAAGGAATGAGAAGACTCATAATAAACTTTTTTTGAAAAGGAAAAAGTGCACAAGCTCCACATCCGCGAGGCAACAGCTCCAAGGAAAAGAAAAGACTGATGAGAGACTCCATGTGGCACATGAATAGTGGCATGCTGGGCATGCTCAGTGTGCCTAGTCAAAGTTCTAGAAACTATGACAGAAGTTGTCCATGCTGGGCTCCATCTGATGATGTCACCCATATGTGAGGACTACCATCCTGCTTGTCCTACGAGAATGACTGTTGACTCTTTGCCATCTATTAATAGGGCCATTTGTTTACCCTCAACTTCTCGTTCTACTCCAACTTCGTCATTTAATATTACCCAGTTTCTTGAATTATCTGGAAATGAAGTTATTGAGCATGCTACTTTACTTGTTTTTTTTGTTTTAGGTGGGGATCTAAGTAAAGTTAAGTCCTTATATTTTTGCAACCTTAATTCTAGTTTCCATGGCCAGGCTGTGCGCATTTTCCCAGATTTAACTTGGATCATAGGAGCAGAGAAGAGGGTTTCATGCTCTTAGATAGGAGGTGTTAGCATAGGAGTCACCTTTATGCTATGCTATCCTTGTAAATGTTGTATTAAATAGCATTCTAATTGTTAAATCTTTTTCCCTCCTGAGCAGCTTAGATTCTTCATTGATGCTAGGAAAGTTTTATATTGTCTTCAGCTTCCACTGTGGATGAGCAAGCTTGATAATAATTAATTTACAGGAGATGTATATCATTTTTCGGCCCTTCCTTATGTATTTTATTTTTTGATTCTCCTCAGTTTTCTTTGCCTCCCCTTTTACTTCCTTTATTGAGGAATGATTAAACATCAACTGAATGACTGAATGCTTAATTTCTTCTTTTTTTTCTTTTTCTATTAATATTGCTATGCAAAGTAATGCTTATGTACTTTGTTTATAAATGCTAATAAAAATTATATTTAAAAAAGAAAAAAAGTCAGCCGCATTATTTTTAGTACGATTAAGGGAGCTATAGTTATTTTCAAATGAAGCATTGGGACACTAACGTGGGTCCCCAATGATCACGTAGGAAAATTAAAGGCCCCGAGGCCCCAAAATAAATCACAGCTTCCCCCCCCCCCCCCCCCCAATTCTTAAAAAAATTACCATGGGGGACTTTGGAGAGCCCTGCCCCCCTACTGAGGTGGCATTGGCCCCTGAAAATTAAAAAAAAAAAAAAAGGAGTCCAGCCATGCAACAACAGGCCTCTCCCTTCCCCATCCTTTCCCCTTAAACGTCTAAAATGCCCTCTTATTCTCAAGACCTCCCTCCAGCCCATCCCTGCCCATCCAAATAAAGTACAATCCTTGGTGTTTAGGGGTTCCCCCACTCAAAAATAGTCTGGTGTCTAGGGGGTTTTCCGGACCCCCACCCCCCCCATACCTGAAAAATAACTCATTGGGGATTAGTGGGGGCCTGGAGAGCCCCCTAGCTCCTGGCCTGACACCATTTTTCAAAACGGCATCAGTATGACCTTACCCCTATCACATGTCGGGGCCAGATCCGATCCCTGGACCTCGCCCCTATGACACGATAGGGGCAAAGTCACGTCAATGCCATTTTTCAAAATGTTGTTGATGAGCTCGGAACTGGGGGGTGCTCCAGGCCCCCTAGATACCAGGGATTGCACTTTATTTGGATAGAGGGGAAGGGAAGGGTCAGGGGGAGGTCCTGGAACTAAGGGGCAATTTAGGCATTTAAGGGCAGGAGGTGGGGAAGAGAGCAGGCTGTTGCCACACAGTTGGACTCATTATACTTTTTTTTTTTAATTTTAGGGGGGGGGCCAATGCCACCTATTGAAATGGCAGGGGGATGGGCAGGAGTTACCAAAGACTCCCAGGATGATTTTTTAAGGATTGGAAGGATATGATTTTTTGGGAATCGGACCCTTTAAGCGATTGTAACCCTGACCCAGGTGGACCGCCATCATGCATTAGTGCCACGGTACTGCCATGATAGTTTTTCAGAAAGGGGTCAAATATCACGGGAATGCCCCCTCCTCAACATATTTGGTCCCTCCCATGATAAACTATCACAGCTTTGTAAATCTCTCTCTTAGATTTTACATGCTTTCACTTGAATTGGCTTTTCCATACAAATACTTATTACATACTACAGCAGTGAGAATGTCATGTCATAACTTACAGAGCAATACAACTCTGTAGGTCATTTATCTAACTGTAGCTAATGGCTTGGCACTATAAACCTTCAGTCCTCCTGATCACCTTCTCTATAAAGAAAACTGTACACTGGAGAGGGCAATATCTGTAGAGAAAAAGAATATCACTAAGTTTGACAAGTGCCCCTAAAGTTGGACTTTACAGTATAAACAAAGATAGAGGAGCTGGCAAAAGTCAACTTTTGCACCAAAGAGGTAAAGCAAGGGGACAAAACATTTTTCAGATATATCAGGGAAAGGAGAAAGGCCAGTGGTAATATAACATTAAAAGAAGGCAATGCTCCTTGTGTGGAGAAAGATGAGGAAAAAGCAGGAATATTAAACAAATACTTCAGTTTGGTGTTCACTAAAGAAGATCCTAGAAGAGGACTGTTGCTGGTTGGCAAGTATGTGAATGGCAGTGGGATAGGTATCACCCCATTTACAGAAGAAAGTTTTTGGTTGGAACTAGCAAAAATGGACAAGGGCGGTAGTGGTTCTCTTTCACAGAAGTGGGAGCAGAGAAGAGGATGGAAACTACAGGCTGGTTAGCCTTACCTTGGTGGAGGAAAAATTAATGGAAATGCTGCTAAAGAAAAGGATAGCCAAATATTTACAATCCAAAGGGTTGCAGGATTTGAAGCAGCATGGTTTTGCCAAAAGAAGTTTGTGTTAAATGAATCTGATTGACTTTTTTGACTATATGTCTAGAGAATTAAATCAAGGATAAGCACTCAATGTGATTTATCTGGATTTCATCAAAGTTTCTGACACTGTCCCACATAGGAAGCTCATGAACAAAATGAAATGGCTGAGAGTAGATCCCAAGATGGTAGAATGCATTACAAATTGGTTGACTGACAGATAACAGTAAGTGGTGGTAAATGGAACCTACTCTGAGGAGAGAAGAGTGATAAGGGGAATGCTTCAAGGATTACTTCTAGGACCAGGTCTATTTAGTATCTTTGAGAGTGAAATAGTAGAAGGGTTAGAAGAAAAAGTTTGTCTTGTTTCTGGCGGACAGTAACATATGCAACAGAATGGACACACCTAAAGGAGTAGAGAGAATGAAAAGTGATCTAAGAAAGTTAGAGGAGTAGCCAAAGATTTGGAAGCTGGGATTCAAATGCCAAGATGTGCAGAGTCATGCATTTAAGGTACAAAAATCCAAACAAGCTCTATGTGATGGGGGTGAAAGACTGATGTACACAGTCCGGAAAAATAACTTTGAGGTGATAGCATATGATGATCTGAAGGCAGCAAAGCAATATGACAAGGTGGTAGTTAAGGCCAGAGGGTTGCTGGGTTACACAGAGAGAGGTATGACCAGCAGGAAAAAGGTGATAATGTTTCTGTGCAGGTCCCTGATGAGGTCTCAACTGGAATTCTGTGTTCAGTTCTGGAGATTGTATCTCAAAAAGAACAGAGACAGGTTGGAAACAGTCCAGAGAAAGGTGACCAAAACAGTGTGGGATCTGCACCAAAATACTTATGACATGAGACTGAAGGACCTAAATATCTATTCCCTGGAGGAAAGGAGGATCAGGAGAGATATGATGCAGACTTTTAAATGCCTGAAGGGTATTAATGATGCATGGGAATGTTGAGATTACTTACCTGATAATCTCCTTTTCCTTAGTGTAGACAGATGGACTCAGAACAAGTGGGTATAGTGTGCTCGTGCTAGCAGTTGGAGACGGATCTGACGTCAGCACGGGTACATATACCCCCACAGGAAGTGAAGCAACTCAGTAATCTTCCTTGCAAAAGCTGTTATGGATATATGTGTACTGATCGATCAATGAATTAGTGAAACAGGATTCCCCTGACTGATTGATAGTAGCTGGAGACCGCCAGCGTTCCCAACTGGAAGGCGTCGACACTCGATAGGGTGGATGCTCTTATGTAAGAAAATGACATGGCTTAGCTTGATTCGGTGAAACCCATGTATACCAGCAGCCGGGCGGGATGCTGAGTCCATCTGTCTACAGTAAGGAAAAGGAGATTATCAGGTAAGTAATCTCAACATTTCCTGGCGTGTAGCCAGATGGACTCAGAACAAGTGGGATGTACAAAAGCTTTACTCCCGGACTGGGCGGGAGGCTGCCTGAGGACCGCGTAGGACTGCCCTCGCAAATGCTATGTCCTCCCTGGCCTGAACATCCAGACGGTAAAACCTGGAGAAGGTATGGAGTTTTAACCTTCTCTTGGTGGTGAGGCTGACTTTGTCTGCCTGGGTTTCAAACTGGACTCCCAGGTATTCCAGTGATTGGGAAGGCTGTAGGCAGCTCTTGTTTAGGTTGACTACCCATCCCAGGCTTTCCAGCAGGGAGATCACTCTGTTGGTTGCCCGATGGCTCTCTTCTCGGGATTTCGCCCTGATCAGCCAATCGTCTAGGTAGGGATGGACAGGGATTCCTTCCCGTCTGAGCGCCGCTGCCACCGCTATGATCACCTTGGTGAAGGTCCGCGGCGCCGTGGCTAACCCGAAGGGCAAAGCCCGGAATTGGAAGTGTCGTCCCAGAACCTTAAAGTGTAGGTAGCGCTGATGGTCCCGATGGATCGGGATATGCAGGTAGGCTTCTGACAAGTCTAAGGCCGTGAGGAATTCCCCTGGCTGTACTGCGGTCTTGACTGAGCGCAGAGTTTCCATGCGAAACCTCAGGACCCTTAAGTATCGGTTGACTGACTTGAGGTCCAATACGGGCCGGAAAGTGCCCTCTTTCTTGGGTACCATGAAATAAATGGAATAGTGCCCAGAATCCATTTCCCATGCAGGTACTGGGATTATGGCTTTCAAGGACAGGAGCCTCGCCAGGGTAGTTTCCAATGCTGCCTTCTTGTGGATTGGACACGGAGATTCCACAAACCTGTCTGGAGGGATGTGATGGAAGTCCAGATAATACCCCTCTCGGATGATGGCGAGGACCCACTGGTCCGACGTAATCTCGACCCATCTGGGGTAGAAGAGGGTTAACCTGCCCCCTATGGCTCCGTCCCCCGGATGGATCGGCTGATTCTCATTGTGGGGTGCGGCCGGGACCCGAACCCAAGCCGGCTCCCCTCTTATGCTGCTTGGTCCGAAAGGACTGGTTCCTGGCCTGAGGACGAGGTGCCTGGTAGCGACTCCTATAGGGAGTAAAGCGTTGGGAGCTTCTACCTCTGTAGGGCCTCGGAAAGGTGCGCTGGTTCCTCTTGGACCTGTCTTCCGGCAGTCGAGGTACTGGAGAGGCACCCCATGTGCTGGCCAGTTTATCTAGGTCGCTGCCAAACAGAAGAGACCCCTTGAACGGCATTCTAGTGAGACGTGTCTTAGCAGGAGCGTCGGCTGACCAGTTCCGTATCCAGAGCTGCCTCCTGGCAGCTACGGAGGATGAAACCCCCTTGGATGTCGTACGGACTAGGTCAGAGGCGGCATCCGTAAGGAATGAGAGAGCTGACTCCATGTCTGCTGCCGGCGCATTGTTCCTGACCTGTGACAAACAGGAACGCGTTACCACTGTGCAGCAGGTTGCGAATCGCAGAGACAGTGCTGCCACCTCAAAGGTTTGTTTCAGGATGGCATCCAGGCGGTCATGAGCCTCCTTGAGGGCCCCCCCCCCCTCCACTGGAATGGTAGTGCGCTTGACCACAGCGCTAACCAAGGTGTCCACCTTAGGGCACGCCAGCATATCCTTGATTGCCGGGTCCAGGGGGTACATGCCGGACAGGGCCCGACCCCCTTTGAATGAGGCCTCCGGCGCATTCCATTCCAAATCGATCAGCTGTTGTGCCGCTTGCAGGAAGGGGAAATGGCGGGCTGTGGGAAGAAGACCCTCCAGCAGGGGGTTCTGCGTAGATGCTTCCATGGTGCTGGGGCCTGAAATAGCCAACTCTGTCAGGCACTGAGAGACCAGGTCGGAGAGATTCTCCTTGGGAAAGAACCGCCTCATAGTTCGATATGGCTCTATCCCCGAGGGAAGTTCCCCCTCCTCGGGGGGGTCGGACTCGTCCTCCGAGACATCAGGGTCCGCAGGAGCCGGACTGCCCGGAGACGGGTGCCCGTGATAAGGGCGAGAGGGTCCGGGGACAGGGTCAGCTGGGGCAACAGGGCCTGGACGGGAAGCCGACTGCATCTGTACAAAGGCGTGAATCCCCTTAAATAAGTCCACCCAGGAAATGGAAGCGGTCTCTAGCCGTCGGGGTACCAAGTCCCCCGGAATTCCTGGCTGTTCAGGGCACCCCACTAAATCCGGGGTGGCCCCTGGGGAACTGTCGGTAAACCTCGGTTGAGACTGGTCCTGGCCCGAGGCTCCCACGGCCTCCTCACATTGGGCAAAAAAGGGAGTCTGGCTCCTCGCTCTGCGTGACTCTAAGCTGGCACGCTGAGCACAGGCCAAGAGCTTTCACTCCGGAGTCAGGAGGTGCCGCCTCTGGAAACGCCGGGGCATTCAAGTGTTCCATCGCGTCTTGCGAATGCGGGGCGCCGGCTTATGCCAATAATATGCGCTTAATAATATGCGTTCAGCAATATGCGCTCAATAATGTACAATATGCGCTCAAATATGCGCTCAAGAATATGCGTACAGCAATATGCGCTCAATAATATACAATATGCGCTCAAGAATATGCGTTCAGCACTATGTGCTCGAATATCCAATATGCGCTCAAGAATATGCGTTCAGCACTATGCGCTCGAATATACAATATGCGCTCAATAACATACGCTTAGTAATGTATATGCTGCGCTGTGCGCCTATCCACAGGCGCCTATCCTGGGCGCTCAATACCTTAACAAGGCAGACAACATGGCGACCTCCACGGCGTGTCGCCTACCGGCAACGCTGCCAATCCTCGCACCTCGGAGACCTTTTTAAAAGTAAGAGATGTACACCTTACCTGATCCTCGGCGCTTCCCGGCTGTAACCCGGGCGGTCTCTGGCTGCTGGGGGAGAGGGGAAATACCTTCACCGCCGCGCTCAAGGAGGTGCACCCGCTGCCTCTAAGCCGCCGAACTCGTCTCGCTCGGGGCTAAGTCCACGCCGGGACCGAGGCGCCTCTCAGCCAGGCCCGAGCCCTTCTCGCTCGGGGGCTAGATCCCTGCCGCGATTCGGCCACCTGGACCGAGGCCTAGACCTCCGAGGGATTGCGGAAATCACCTCGGGAAACTCAACTGGGGGAGGGACCTGAGGATATCACCGCAGGAGTGCGGGGCTCGTCGGTATCTTCTCAAGAATTTAGAAGTCAAAAGTAGAAAGTAGATTTGGAAAACACGTTCAGCGAGCGTGCAGGAGCTCCAAACTGCTTTGGAGACGGAAATTACTGAGTTGCTTCACTTCCTGTGGGGGTATATGTACCCGTGCTGACGTCAGATCCGTCTCCAACTGCTAGCACGAGCACACTATACCCACTTGTTCTGAGTCCATCTGGCTACATGCCAGGAAATCAAGCCTTTTTCAGTGCAAAGAATGCTATAGAACTAGGAGATAAGGTGGTAGACTCAAGAACAACATCAGGAAATATTTCTTAACCGAAAGAGTGGTAGATGCTTATAATTCCCTCCCAGAAGAGATAGTGAAGACAAGAATAGTCATGGAATTCAAAAGGGAATGGGATAAACATAGAGGACCCCTAATGGCTAAAGGATGGAAATGAAGAAAAGGTAACCTGTGTTAACTGAGGCAACCGGCATGAAGTAGCAGTTACTACTCTTAACAAAAGGCACAGATGGTAATCTGCATGGAGCAGCTGTTACTACCATAAACAAAAAAGCTTGCTGGGCATACTGCATGGATCATTGGATTTTTTTCCGTCATCACTTACTATTTTAATATGCACTAATGGCATTAGTAGCATAGAAATATTTATATGTGATGTTATTTTAAGTTGGTATAAGTGCATGTGTTTTACATTAGTTAAGTATTAGAAAGGAGTGGCTTTACACAAAGGGGGTAATTTTATAATATCACACAAGATAACCAGCAAATATGTGCCCAAGTTACACCAACTTCAAAGTGAATTTATGCACGAGTCAGCTTTGAAAATTATCCTTGCAAAACTATGTGTACACAATTACATCTGCTATTTGGCATGCATAGTTTTGTCAAAAGAACTTATGTACATACTTTTTAAAATCAAAAAGTTATACATAATTGCCAGCCCTACCTAGACTCCAGCCCTTGGGTCACTTCTCTCTTATGCATGTAAAAGTACCTGCATACAGAGTGCACACAAAAAAGCCAATTCTGCAGGTAAAGCATTATTTTACCCACAGAAGTCCCTTTGAAAATTATTCTCAAAGTGCCCATACACTGAATGTAGAATACATTACAGATTTGGTTAACTGGCAAACAAAAAAGTGGGGGAGGGTGAGATAAAACAGAAGCACAGGAAAACAGGACAACTTACAAAGATGGAAAAATAGAAAAGAGAATTTAAAAAGGGGGATGAGAGATGGAAAGGGTAATAATTAAATGCTTGTAATTTGCTGTTCTCCAAAAGTAGTATTTTTAGGAATCCTAATGCAGTAGAAGCCTTATGACATAAAGCACAAGGACACATTTTAGGTACAGAAGCTCTCTTGAAGGACGGAAACAGAATGTAGGGGTTACCATGCTGAGCCAATCTCAAAAACCCAGATTATCAAGGAAAACATTTTAAAAGTATCAAAAGCACATAAAAATCTTCAAGCCATCTAAGCAGTCACAAAATAGTCAAGCACTACCCAGATATTATGAGGGAGAGGTAATATCAAAGAAATCACAGAACGTACCAAAAACGCCCCAAATAAGAGTAAAGCAAGTTTATTTACCCGTAAACACGCTTCTCCAAAGACAGCAGAATGAAGTAGCCATGAACTGGGATGATGTTATCTGATGGTGCTGAATGGACCCATCTCTCCGAGCTCAGAAAAAAGTTTTCTGAGCATGCATGATAGTTCCCATGTGTGCTGCCTCGTGAGCCCCTCAGTCCAGTTCAGAGCCTTTCCAGGGAGGCAGGCAGGCAAAAATTATGCATGGCAAATTCATCTTGTTGTCTACAGAGAACCATGTTTACAGGTACACAAACTTGCTTTTTCTGTCGACAAGCTGAATTAGCCATGCTACATGGAGAATCACAAGTTCAGGCTTGCACAATGGAGCACTTACTGAATAAGCAACCAAACCCACTGGGGGAGAGTGCACAAAACTACTGCCATTTCTTGATGTGCTGTCCAGGCAGCAGTGAGATGTGAAGGTATGAACAGAAGATCAAGTTACACTTTGCAGATGTCTTCTATCAAAGTGGCACAAAGGTGAGCCACTAAAGTCTCCATTGCTCTCATTTACAGGCCGATACAGTAAAAGTCTCCTGTGCGTGCGATTTAGTATTCAAATGAGGGCCCGCAGTAAAAAGAGGCGCTAGGGACACTAGCGCATCCCTAGCGCCTCTTTTTTGATAGGAGCGGCGGCTGTCAGGGAGTTTGACAGCCGACGCTCAATTTTGCCAGCGTTGGTTCTCAAACCCGCTGACAGCTACAGGTTCGGAAACCAGACGCCGGCAAAATTGAGCATCCGGTTTTCAACCCACAAGCCGATTTTAAATTTTTATTTTTTTTTAATTTTTAAATTATTTTTTACTTTTGGGCCCTCCGACTTAATATCGCCATGATATTAAGTTGGAGGGTGTACAGAAAAGCAGTTTTTACTGCTTTTCTGTACACTTTCCTGGTGCCGGCAGAAATTAAAGCCTACCTTTGGGTAGGCGCTAATTTCTGAAAGTAAAATGTGCGGCTTGGCTGCACATTTTACTTACTGAATCGCACGAGAATAACTAATAGGGCCATCAACATGCATTTGATTGTTGCGGGCGCTATTAGTTTCGGGGGGGTTGGCCGCACGTTTTCGACACGCTATTACCCCTTACTGAATAAGGGGGTAAAGCTAGCACGTCGAAAATGCGCGTCCAAATGCAGGTTAACAGTGTACTCCGCCTGTTAATGAGCCTTGATAAAGTCTATGATTTGTAGACCAGCTAGCATATAACAGTGTATGATACAATCCAATTGTCAATTTGATATAGCTCTTTGGCATCTGCCAATCCTAGGATCAAAAGTCAGAAACCATTGAGAAGCTTTTTGATAAGGCTGACTTCTTAAATAGAAGGCCAAGGTTCTTTTACAGACCAAATAATGAAGAGCCTTCTGACCTTCAGGAGCCTGAGATCTTGAGAAAAAGTTGGAAGAACAAAGGCTTGATTTATGCAAAAAGGTGACACCACTTTAGGAAGGAACTTAGAGTGAGTGTGAAGGACCATCCTGCTGTAGAAGAAATGTAGATAAGGCCAGTAAGACACCAAAGCTTGTTATTTGCTGATCCACTGAACAAAAGTGAAACCAACTAGAAACAGCACCTTTCATGTGAGGAACTTTAAAGGATTTGAAGTTCAAAGTGAAGCATCATAAGCTCAGTTAAAACAACATTAAAACCCCAAGGCTCTGGAGATTTAGTAATAGGAGACTCAGAATGTCACAATCATTTCATAAATTTTGATAATAAAGAATGGTGAGACCGCATCTTGAATAATGTGTACAATTCTGGTCACCGCATCTCAAAAAAGATATAGTTGCAATGGAGAAGATAAAGAGAAGGGCAACCAAAATGATAAAGGGGATGGAACAGCTCCCCTATGAGGAAAGGCTGAAGAGAGTAGGGCTTGGAAAAGAGACAGCTGAGAGGGGATATGATAGAGGTCTTTAAAATCATGTGAGGTCTTGAATGAGTAGATGTGAATCGGTTATTTACACTTTCGGATAATAGAAGGACTAGGGGGCATGCCATGAAGTTAGCAAGTAGCACATTTAAGACTAATCAGAGAAAATTATTTTTCACTCAACGCACAATTAAGCTCTGGAATATGTTGCCAGAGGTTGTGGTTAGTGCAGTTAGTGTAGCTGTGTTTAAAAAAGGTTTGTATAAGCTCTTGGAGGAGAAGTCCATTAAATGCTATTAATCAAGTTGACTTAGGAAATGGCCTCTGCTATTACTGGCAACAGTAGCATGGGATCTTCTTTGTGTTTGGGTTCTTGCCAGGTTTGGCCTCTGTTGGAAACAGGATGCTGGGCTTCATGGACCCTTGGTCTGACCCAGCATGGAAACTTATGTTCTTATGTTCTAATGAATGGATATTGGGGCACTGTCTACCTAGTGATAGTATGCGGCAGTGGCACTAAAGTGAACTTTCACTGAGGACATGCTGAGTCCTGACAAAGAAAGGTAAAATAAGTAGCAGACTGGCCCCTTGGACTGCAAAGTAAATGGGTCCAGACTTACACCAGGCCTAAAGTCCTCCTGGTCAAAGGTTTCCAAGATGAGACTAAGATATCTTCCTCTTCTTTATGAAGTAGCAGGGAGAAAACTATCATGCCTTCAACATCCATTCAGTGAGAGCTAGAGAGGACAGATTTGGATGGCAGAGATGGATATCCTTTTCAGTGATGAGGGTTGGAGATATCCCAAGAAGAATGAGAGGCCGTTTGGATAATCAGAAAAGGTAGATGAACCACATTTATCTTGGTCATGCCGGTGCAATGAGAATCATTCTTCAATTATTCTGATGCACTGTTTGGATTGTCTTTGAAATCAATAGAATTGCTGGTAATGCATATTGGCATCTCAGCATAGCAGAAAAGCATTGGAAGCTGAGCTGAACCTTCTTGGAAACATGAAGCAAAACCTCCTGACTTTTTTGTGGCTCTCTTTGCAAAAAAAATTGATAGTTGGCTGACCACAGAGGCTAAAAAACCTGTCCGCCACTTGCTGACTCTGGAGTCACTCGTGAGATAGTAGGATTTGGTCGAGGTGGGCCACAAGAGTATTTTGGAATCCTGGAAGGTATGTTGCTTGCAGATAAGCTCTGTTGTGGATGGCCCATACCCAGATCCTGAGAGCCTCTTGACACAGAGCAAAGAAGCCCATGCCCCTCTGCTTGTTCATGTAGAATAAGGCGACTTGATTGTTTGAACTGCAATTCTCATACCTGTTAGAAGGTGAAAGTCTTCAGCACACACTGAATGGCATGTATCTCTAGGAGGTTGATCTGAAGACAACTCTTCGCTAAGGAACACATTCCTTGGGTCCAAGCCATGCTGTTTGAGGTCCCCACCCCAGGGTGGAGGCATCAGTAGACAGAGTCACTCTATGAGGTGGTACCTATAGGGGAAGTCCCACATTTAGAACCAAAAGCTGTTTTCGGTGTTGCAACTGGTCCAATTGATATGAAAGGCCCCATATATGTCTCTCATTTCCAACCTAGTCAATGGGATAACATGAACTACACCTGCCATGTGTTCCAGGATGACTAGGATTGATCTTACTGGGAGTCTCATCCCACTGTAGGAGGGCCTTTACCAGTACCCTTAGCACTACATTATTTTTGCCAGGAAGGAACACCTGGTCCCAAACTGAATCTATCCATGCTTCTATGAACTCTAGACAGGGGTGAGGCTTGACTACAAAATTGATCAGGAATCCCAAAGACTGAAGTAGTTGGATAAATTTCTCCAGGGACTCCATGAATCCCTGACTGGGACAAACCCATCACCAATTTATCATCCAGGCAGGGAAAGACACAGAGTCCAAACTAGCATAGGTACATTGCTACCACCGCCAGACACATGGTGAACACCCTCAGGGCTGCAGACAGTCCGAAAGGAAGGACTTTATACTGTTAATGATTCCCCTCCACTATGAATCTGAGATACCTCCACTGCACATGATTAATAGGGATATGAGCACAGGCATCCTTGAGATTCAGGGCACATATCCAATTGCTGGGTTGAATGAATGGAAGGACTGTATATAAAGGGAGTTTATCTTGAATTTTTCACGAATCAGTAGTTTGTTCAGTTTACATAAATCCAGAAAACATCTCAGCCCTTTGGTTTTCTTGGGGATAAAAAAGTAATGGAAATAAAATCTCTAGCCTCAGTCCTAGAAAGAACTAGCTCTACTGCTCTCTTTTGAAGGAACAAGTCCATCTCCAGATGAGGTCAGGCTAACAGATGGCTCTGAGTTGAAAACTAAAAACTGTTGGGTCAAGATTAGGATAGAAAAACACAAGCGATAACCACATTCCACAATTTTCAGGATCCAATGATCCTCGGTATTTTTTCCACTCTGAGACAAACGACTGAACTCTGCCCACCACCTTCGATGGTGGGAAGTTGGGCTTGAGGTAGATCAAAAACTAGGTCCAGGCTTCATTTGCAGTTGTTACAGGGGCTTTGGTTAGCACTTTCGCCTTTGCTGTCCTCTGGCAGGAAGCATTTATTGTGGTATGGCAGGAGCAGATTGAGGACACTGATAAGACCAGAAAGGGGTTCTTACCTACAGGGATGGTAGAAATCTTCCTAGTTTTCTTGGCTCTCTTGAAAACTAACTCCGGAACTACAGAGTGGTAAAGTAGCTGAACCACAACAAAAAGAAAGGGGCTAGCTGGCCCTTGTTCTATGGAATATGCTTCCAGAAGCAACAAGGAAAGAAAATTGTGCAACACTTTCAGGAAGCAGTTGAAGGCTTTCTTGTTCTCTGAAGCTTTTAAATAGATTTAGAACTCATCATCTTTGGCAGTATTTTAGATCAAGATACGTTTCCTTGATTTGTGAAGGTAATAGTTACAGTAAACTGCACAGTTTTTCAGGAATGGTAGTATGCCTTCTTTTTAAGAAGTTGTGAGAATTGATTTATGTTCTTTGTTAGACTTGTGATAGTGGCTCTATTATATTTTATATTATGTTTTTGTTTGTAACATTTCTTTTACTTTTTACTTTTGTTTTTATGTATACATTTTTATTATGCATGCTATTTATGTAAATCACTATGGATTTTAAATTTAGCAGAATATAAATATTAAAAATTAAATAAATAATAGCTGCTCCCTATACTTCAGGTCAAGTTTCCTGGCTACCAGCAAACAAGTGATTGGGTTTTGCCACATTCTGGATTGAAGATCCTGGAATAATCTGTATGCAGGGAGCACAGTCCACCAAGGGCTGCAGAATATAAAAAAACCTCCATTCTTAGAGCCACTTCCTTCCCGGCACTGAATTCTAGCGCTTTTGCCAATTTCTCCAGAAACCTGCACTAGTAGAGATTCTTGGGCAGTGAAGAGTGTTGCGGTAATTCTGGCAAGGTCTGATGGAATTCCCGTTGAACCTTCTTCTGACCCAGGCAATGGGGAGACATTGATCCATAACTCTGATGATGAAGACAGTGATTGGGATAAAGAACTCTGTGGACTCAAAGGGGACATGCCCAGGAGGGATGCTAAACTAGCCAAAGTTCCCTCATCATCCATTGACTCAGGATGAGATAATTAGTGAGGTTTGGGTGGACCCTTGGACACTGTGGCAGCTGACCACACCTACGGGCGGAAGTCCCGTGAGGGGCCACATGTCAGGCTCAGCTCGGGGCACACAAACATAGATATTTCTTTATTTAGACAGTTTGAGGCGGCACCAGAGGTGGCAGTAGTGAGTAAAAGATGTAGCCTGGCTGGGCTAGTATTACCCAGGGCGCTGGAACAGCGGTTCCTCCGGTAGCAGTGCTGTAGTCGAGAGAACTGAGAAAATGAGTACAATAAAACATTCACAGAGTTCCAAGTATGGAGAAGCCCTGAGATAGGGAGAGCTGGCCCTCGAGGAGCGAGTACCAGATCCCTGGGAGCTGAGAGACTCCTTGGCAAAGTACTCACACAGCGGTTCCACATAGGAGATGGCACTGGTGCTGGAACGGAGGCAGGCCCTCGAGGAGCGAGTACCTGGTTCCAGGGAGATGGCTCTGAGGAGTGGATGATAGTAGTACTCACTGATGGCGTCTGTAACAAATTCTTCCAAGTAGAAGAGGAGATAGATGCAGGCAGTGGGTCAGGGAACATGGGCCCTCGAGGAGTGAGTACCAGTTACCTGATAGTGACCTGAAAGAAGCAAAAGAGGCCCCCGAGGAACGGGTACCCTGTTAGCAGAAAGAGTCCAATGGAAGTTGGAAAGGCAGAGTATCTGGGTATGGAGAGCGAATCCCATCCGTAAGAATCCCCTTGCTAACTCAACGGCTAGCAATAAACTATAGGCTTAAATATCCAGGCAACGTGAAGTCATCACAGGGGGACACCCCTGAGGAACGCACCAATGAGGAAATAAGAATGAGGGACGTGCGGCGTGCGCGCCCTAAGGTACCTGTAGAACATGGCGGGAGGCAACTCCCAAGCCGGTCCGGGGACGCTGGAGAGGACAGCAGGCGGACGCCGCGGCAGCCAGGCATCTGTGAAGAGCAGGAGGAGCCGCAAAAAAGAAAAGGTAGGAGGAGTGAAGCCGTCGGGAAGTGATGGTCGCAACAGAGATTTCCCCAATTGCAGGTGAAGACTTGCCCTACTCTTGAGCGTTAACTCCTCAACAGTAGGGCATAGGTGTTGAGAGCTAACATTAATGCCAGCTACTCTTGTGGAAAGCTATGATTTGGTGTGGAACTGGTTGAAGCCCGTGTTTGTGGGAACACCTCATCCATTTTAGATAGGAGAGACACCAAGGCATCTCTCCTTTCCACAAGCATCAAAAAATTCTTTGCCAACTCTGCCAGCTGGCTGCTGTGCCTTCTGGGTTGGACCTGGAGAAGAGATATCTTCTTCAAAGACTCAAAGGGGCTTCTCTTCCATCTGCTGAATTGAAGTACTTGGCTCCAATGAATGATCGGGCACCAGGACACTCCATGTCGATCTGGACGGGCTTCATGGCTGAGTCTCTGGCATCCAGACCATCAAAATCTTATCTGCTATCCTCACACCAAGGGAATCATAGATGGAATTCGCGCCAGCATTTCAAGTCTTCACATTGACAGCATTGTGGAATGTGTGCTCTGTGCCAAGCCTGACAACAGGGCTCTGGATGTGCCTTGATCCAGATCAAAAAGGTGATCCAGTGTCATAGGACCTTCCATGCCATGAAAAATAAAGAGATCTGCACTGGCATGACCCTAACAGATGTCAGCACTAATGAGGGACCCTCAGTCAGTTAAGACTGATGAGTCCATTTATTCAGCATAAATATTCAGATAATGATTCAAAGTTATTATCTGAATATTTATACTGAATCTGGGAGAGTTGTAAATTTCTCCCTGTGATTACATCCCGAGGGCTATTCATCTCGGATTGTATGACTAGTCACAGAACCATGTGTCAGGAGCAGCAGGGATAGAACCTGTGGCCCTTGGTGTTCAGGGCCAGGGGATCCTTCAGTGAAACCACAGGAGCTCTGAATCACCAAGAACCCTGCAGAAAATACTAAGTGAAACAAAGTTAGAGAGGCTTCCTATTGTACCAGCTTTAGGTGTGCCCCAAATAGAGGGGCTGTATATAAGGAACCCTAATCTAACTCTTTGCTGGTCCAACGGTCCACACAGAGTTCACTCCATAATATCCTGTTGCCTAGCCATTTTTCCCTGCGCTTTCTGTTTCCTGCTCCAGTCCTGGTTCTTGCTCCAGTTTTGGTCTTCAAGTCCTTCCTGTTCCCACTTCTTTCTGGGAAGTCCTGATGGCTGCCAGGGGCTCAACCCATGAGGAATGGCAGCTGCCTCAGGCAGAAGACAGCAACTCTGGACTACCCAGCCTCTCCAAGGTATGCCCCTGCAAAGACACTTTACCTCCTCTCCATCCCCTATAGAACAGGCTGTGACACCATGCAGTTTATTTCTTCTCAGCTCTGATGTGCTCCACCTCAGGGACAAGTCCCGCTTAGGCGCCAACTTCCCTCATTCGGTGCCAAATGTTCCTGTAGGGAAAAGCCAGTCACCCTAAAAGGAGTGTGCAACTGAAACAAACTTTGCACGCCCGAAAATACAAGACAGAAGTCAAGCCACATGATGGCCTCTACAGTTTAAATGCATGTGAGGAGAAACTTCTATTGTTTTTCATTATCATATGCATATGTATGAAGTCCTGAGGGAAAAAACAGATTTGGGACTTACAGATTTGGGACTTCGCCGCACTGCTTGCTGCCATTCACGCAAATTCACATCCATGAACTTTGCACTCAAGACGTTTTATGAAGCTTAAGCTTCGAGACTGGGCTCCCTGATCAGCCCAGCTCTGCTCATTAACTATGGAGGACTTCCTGATCTCATCTTTGCCTAAGCCCTGGAAAGTCAAGCCAATCTTCACTCCATCCCCTGCCTGCATAGCTTACAGAGACATTTGAAAGTTCTGGATCTGCCACCCGAGACAGTGATGTTAAACCATCATTTGCCTGTGGGAGGTCTAGCTAGCTGCTCTCTGCGTTAAGACAGGGCCCTGACTCTCCAGAAGGATAACCTGACTGCAGCAGAATCAATGTAAGATAACTTGCTAAATTACTACTTTCAACTGGGTAATTACTACTTTCAACTGGGTAATTTACTGGCAATACATTTGACATGTGCAAGTTAACTTTGAGTTAGATGAGGGTTTTCACAACCTTTGTAACAAGAATGATTTGCTCTATTAAAATAGAAACCTAATAATATCTACCATATATAAAACCATTGCATAGTTTACACTGCTACAATAAAATCCTTATCTACCTCTAAAGGTGTAAACTTTCTGCTCCCTTTACATGAACTTGAGATGCTATCTGATTTAAATATCAGACAATCTGTTCTGTAGGAAACTTCACAACCCCATGACTACAATAGATTCAGTACCCAATACTACAAGAAGGGGAAATTTTTCTGTGAAGCAGCAATTTGAGAAGCCATTTCTCAACTCAGCAGTGTGAACTGGAGGGAGCCCTGCTCCAGGACAATGAACACCTCCTGCGATCTGACGCATGGAAATGCTTCTCCTTAAGTACCCTTTGGGGCTCCTGCATCATCCAGGCTCATGATTACTGGATCTTGAGAGACATCAACCACAGTTGCTGCAAATTTCCACATTGAAGTCCAAACTCACAATATGTTATAAAAAAAACACTGTAATAAATAACTAAATCACAATTCTAAATAACCTGAATGATAAAACACTAAAAATATATAAAGCCATAGTAAAAAATAAAAGGCATAATTAGAAATGTTGTATAATCATACATCTAAACACACACAATCACATCAAATAATAAGAATAAAACAAATAAGTACTAATCAAGGCAACTATGTCCTGTTGGTGAAGATAGACATAATTAACCAATCAAGAACTGCTTCCTGACACCTAATGATGCCAAGAGTTCCAACAAAATCTGATGATCAATTTATTTATGAATTGAATGCAGAACTGAGATCTTAGAAGATGCAAAAGACCATTTTCCCCCTTATCCCTAGCAAGAGGAAGGTCATCACACAGAGCCAGCAAGGTCATTTCTGTGCCTTTGCCCTGTCTGAAATCAGACTGGAAAAGATCAAAGCAACAATTTTCCTCCAAAAAGTTTGTAAATTGGGATACCACCACCTTTCCAATTATCATCCCAAAAAATGGTAAATTTGACAGCAACCATTAATTGTCAAGCTTTCTATACCCAAATTGGATATTTTTTATTTTTTTTTTTTAAGCAAGGGCTTTGATGGAGACAGATATTAAATTGTGAGAAAACCCCCATCCAAAACATATTAACCAAGACAGGGGACTGCTCAGACCTTCACTGCCTAGCTTAACCAAAGCCAATGGGCAAGAATCTTGTGGGCTAGTAGTAGCCCACATAGATGACAGAATCTCTTCCAAATCCCTCTTATGAAACCACTGGAATTTCCCCCAAAAACAGCCTTAGTAGAACGTTCTGCATTATTCATAACAAAGTTTCCTGGCTAATTTGAGATAATGTTCATCATGAATTTTAGATATTTTTCCATAAAGAAACAACGTTCCACTGAAAACAGTGGTATGTTAGGACAATCATCCAATTTCAATTACGATTTAACAGTAAGGCAGCAGAACGCCTTTTTGAGGGAGGCTAAATAATACAATCAACCTTCCCCCATCGCTGATTTCTTAATTTATGTTCATACTTAATCATGCTTTATCACATACATTTTTGGTGAGGAGTAGAATGAATTAACCTACAATACTGAACGCAAAATTATTACGTTACAAAAAATACACAAGGTACACTCATACAGGCAAAGTAAATGAAAAACATCAAGTTATCACAGTCACCAATATTTGTCAGCTCCTTGCTTGTGAATATGGAAACAACCATTTTATTGTCCAAATGTGTCAAACTTTGCAAAAAACGGTAGCATGGCTCATCCTCTGGAAATTGTGTAAAACAACACTGTGGTACCAGAAAAACACTGGGATCACAACCCTGACATAATTTCAGAGAATGAAGAAGTTGCATTCACATGGAATATTCCCAGATCAACTGTTAAAAACGTGTTCCTAGAAAACCAGTCATAATGGTAAAGAACAGCATTGCTAACAGAAATGACAGTGCCAAGCAACTACATATGGAGAAACAGAAGATCATCAAGTACCACGAAATGCAACACTGGCAAACAAAGGTTTTGTTTCCTTCAGGCTTTTTGGTGTTCCAAATAGATTTGTTGATGTTGATCACAGATATTACTTTGAAATTTGTACATCACGTAAGGTTTTTGAGAAACGGCCAATTTTGTGTTACAATAATTGTGAAATTTTAAAACAATCTCGCATACATATATTTTCTTGTTTTTATGATTTTTAAAATTCATGTCATATTTTTGACAGCCATAAGCAAGTAACATGTAACAGAGACTAACATTTTTTAAAATACACCAAGAAACTCTGCCTGATCATGCCAGAACTTGCTCGGGCAAGCCCCAGCTCGGTTGCAAGATTCCAACTTGTTTCCATGACGACGCAGCCTTATATAAGCAGCAGCTTATATAAGGTTTTTGGGTACTTGCCAGGTTCTTGTGGCCTGGATTGGCCACTGTTGGAAACAGGATGCTGGGCTTGATGGACGCTTGGTCTGACCCAGTATGGCATTTTCTTATGTCCTATGCAACATCTGTGTGAATGAGCGAATCATATCGCTAAAAGTGTTGAGTTTAAAGCTTGTGGATTTAATTACATGTACTTTATGAAATGTCGCACCAATGTTGTAATAGCCGTGACATGTTTTGTTACATCTGTGGTGAGTTTACTCTCAGGCCGATACAGAACGGTGCGCTTGGCTGAGTGCACCATTTGGCTGCGCGTGGAAAACTTGCGGCCAAACCCACCCCCCCCTTCCCGAAACTAATAGCGCTCATCATATGCAAATGCATGTTGATGAGCCTATTATTTAGTAACCCAAAATACAGAAAGTAACAAGCCAAGCCGCAGGCATTAATTTCAGATAGCACCGGGCAAGTGTACAGAAAAGCAGAAAAAACTGCTTTTCTGTACACCCTCCGACTTAATATCATAACGATATTAAGTCGTAGGCCCCAAAAACTATAAAAAAAAAAAAAAATCTGCCTGGGGCCCGCGGGTTGGAAAATGGACGCTCAACTTTGCTGGTGTCTGTTTTCCGAACCCATGGCTGTCAGCAGGTTCGACAACTGATGCCGGTAAAATTACGCATCAGCTGTCAGACCCGCTGACAGCCACCGCTTCCACCAATATGGAGGCGCTAGGGACGTGCTAGTGTCCCTAGCGCCTCCTTATTAGCACGGGCCCTAATTTAAATAAAGAATCGCGTGCACAGGAGAGGTACCTGGGCGTGCGCGGGAGAGCTGGTGCTCGCCTCAAAGCGCCAGCTCTCCCATGGACCTTATTGAATCGGCCTGTCTGAAAGCACAGAAAAGAAGTATGACTGTACTCATTAACCTTCTAGATCCTGCTCACTGAAGGAATTATTTCCTGATGCCCCTTTTTACATATCTTAGTTAACTAGACCCAAATATAGTATAAATATGGTATAAAAAAATTTTAAGTAATTAAAAGTATATGAAAACATGTTCCACTTGTGGAATGTTGGTACCTAAAAGATTAAGAAAGCATGGTACAGAAAGTGTTGCATGGACATCCTTCAAGAATGTCGTTTGTAACTTTCTAGGCAACTATAAGGCAGTAGACTATGTCAAACAGGTTGAAAATCTGCTTCAAGCATACAAATTGATGAAGTGCAACATGTCATTGAAGATACATTTTCTTCATTCCCACTTGGACTTCTTCCCAGACAACCTTGGCGCTGTGAGTGACGAACATGGTGAAAGGTTTCATCAAGACATTGTCAAAATGGAGAAACGGTATCAAGGGAATTGGAACCCCTCCATGCTGGGTGACTATTGTTGGATTCTCATCCGCAAAGCGTCGGACAGTGATTACAAATGAAAATCTGCAGCAAAACATTTTTAGTTTTGTTTTCTGGTACCAACATTGCCATTATAGCTTATGCCGCTACAGACACGTAACAATGCTTAATGTATATTGCACTTTTCTAGCAAACGGTACGTGATACACGTATAAATGCATATTTGTGTTCAGCTTGTTAAAATCTACTTGTTTCACCGAAGGTTGTGGAAGAAACAAAATGTTCCCAGAAATTTGTTTACCAGTGACAGAGGTCATGAAAATATGGTATAAAGATATAGAAATAGTCCCATTTTGTTCAGGCACCACTGGCCTGATTGAAAAGAACTTCTAAGCATACCTCGATATGTTGCCTGCATATATTACACCGTATAAGTTCCAGAAGGAGCTCTTTTGGCACATGCAATCATTAAGAAGAAAATGAGCAGTTAAATGGGGAGTTTGAGATCATATAACCAGGTAAAATATCCAACATACTCTGGGGCTTAAGAAAGAGGTTCATTCCTGTCATGGTATATGCAAGAAAAACCCAATACAATCCCTGAACCTCCAGATTTGTAAATATATGTTCTGTATTCACTAAACCCCACCTCCAATAACTGGTATACAATAAAACTAAGCCATTTTTTTCAGAGAATTTAATTAATATTTTGAAGAACTAATATAATGAATTATACTAGGATACATTTAATTATCCACATTCATTTTTTGATTTTCCTTTTCATTTTATACTGTTCCTTGTCCTAACACCAAGTTGTTTCTTTTAGAATAACTATACATATACCTTGTTGTTCACTGACTGGAGTTATCCTATCAAGAGTTCTTTCACACAGGTATTCTGTTCCATTGTTTTTCTTTTCCAATAGTTGATCCCCTCCTCCCATCACACGAGTCATGTCCTTTAAAAAAACATTTTTTGCATCTTCCATTATGATACTCTTACGCACACACGTATATACGATTTAGATTTTTATTTCATTTATGGGCAGTTTTAATGTATGTTTTATAATTTTATCTTTTTATTTTTTATTTATACATTTTTATATACTGACATTAGATCAATGATGTCACATCAGTTTACAGATAACAAAAAGGAAATAAGCGGGGGGAGGGGGTATTTATTTCCTACAGTGAAACATATCTTTAACAATGCAACGTAATGAAACTTGAAGTTCTTGCGTATATCTAACGAAGCAACAAGATAAAGAAAATATAGAAATATAAAAATAATGTTATTATGTTTCGGTTATTCATACATATGTCTTTGTATACACATATATTTATTCATATGATTTCATATTTTTTATATATGTACATCCAATTGTTTTTACATATATTTATGTATGTATGTTTCTATTTATATGTCCTTATTATTGGTATTTATATTGTATTTATACTTGTTTTTAATAGCCTCTGAGGCAGTTCCGAGGTGAGCAAAACTCGGCCAGAGTCGGGCAAGATCTAATAAAAGTCCTTTTATACACCGATCCTTTTCTTCGTTTTTACTGCTACAATAAAACTAATCCATTTCCCCATACAACTCAAACAAAAAAAAAATGTCAAATTCTGGTGTCATCTCAATATCAACAATACAAATGACCTCCACTACCAGGCATATTGTGAAATGAGATGAAATCTACAAAAACAAAAAAACCCTTAGCCCATATATAGCAAATTTACCATACCACAGTAGCACTGACTCACAGGACTCGAACAGCAACAATACTATCTATGAAAAGGCAGCACTGCAAATGCTGCAAAGGGCCATAAAGCAGCAATACACATCCTATTGGGAAAATACAAGACTGCTACAGGTCCCTAAGCGCTAGAAGACAACAATAGGGGCTTAGGAGTCCCAATATAAAACATCCCGCTTCACCCTTTGCTCTACTTTGCTCATCCCTCCTCACCCTCTGTCCAACACCAGTATCTCCCGACTCCATTTCTGTTTCACTCCAGCCTAGAGTGCAGCTTCCCTCGACCTCCACAAGAGAAACAGAAATGTGACAGCAGAGAAAGGCCATATGGTCTATCTCAGGGCTTCCGAAACCTGTCCTGCGGTCCCCACAGTCATTCAGGTTTTCAGGATACCCATAATGAATATGTATGAAATAAATATGCATATCATAGAGACTCTGTATATTCAAATTTATCTCATACATATTCATTGTGAATACCCTGAAAGTCCGACTGGCTGTGGGGTCCGCAGGACAGATTTGGGAAGCCCTGATCTATCTAGTCTGCCCAACCATCTAATTTAGCTTTATAATTCTCATTATTCCATCAAAGATCCCCTGTCTTTATCCCATGCTTTCTTGAATTCAGATTCTATTTTTCTCTCCACTACCTCTACTGGGAAGCCATTCTATCCATCCACAACCCTCTCTGTAAAGAAATATTTCCTAAGATTACTCCTGACCCTACCCCTTTTCACCCTCATCCCATGACCCTTCGTCCTAGAGATTCCTTTCCAATGAAAGAGACTCACCTCCTGTGCATGGAAATGTTGGAGGTATTTAAATGTCTCTATATCTCCCCTATCTCGCCTTTCCTCTAGGGTATACATGCTTAGATTTTCAAGTCTGTCTCCATATGCTTTAGAACGAAGCCACTTACCATTTTAGTAGCCACCTTCTGGACAGATTCCAACTGATTTATATCCTTTTGAAAGTACAGTCTCCAGAACTGTACACAGCATTCCAAATGAGGTCTCACCAGTAATCTATACAGGGGCAATATCACCTCCTTTTTTCTGCTGACCATTCCTCTCCCTATGCAGCCAAGCATCTTTATGGTTTTTGTTGTTGCTTTATCCATCCGTTTGGCCACCTTAAGATCATCAGATAAAATCACCCGCAGATCCCGCTCTGTAGTGCTTAGAATTTCACCCCCAATATTCTACCTCTCTGTAAGGAGGTAATTTTCAAAGGAATTACATGCGTAAATGTAACCATAGCAATTTTCAAAAGCCCACTTACTAAAGTAAAGTGCATTTACATGTGTAAAGCCCAGTGTTATCCTGATTTTAAAAACTGTAAATATAGCTGATAGTGAACCAGGGCCTAAAGTTCACTAACCCTCCTTGCAGAAGTCACTGCGACTATGAATACCACTTTCCAGGTGAGATATTTCATATGGCTACTGTCCATCGGTTCAAAAGGTGGAAGCATGAGTTGTTCCAAAACTAGGTTAAGATCCCAAGGAATCGCAGGCTTAGCTATCGGCAGTCTCAATCTCAAGATCCCTTTCATGAAGCGAGGAATCAGAGGATGATTCGAAACTGGAGGGCCATTGTATGGGTGATGGTATGCCGCAATAGCACTCACATGAACCCTGACCGAAGCTGTTGCCAAACCCGACTGATGGAGTGTGTGTAGATACTCTAGCAAGATCTCCAGTGAATAGGAGAATGGATTTATATCTTTCGCCTGGCACCAAGCTGAATAACGGTACCATTTTCCTCAATTTTTCCTTGTAGAAGACTTTTGTGATGATAAGAGGATGTCCTTAACCTTTGCTGATAAGTGTAGTTGGTTCAATACTGCCCTAAGATTTTTGCAGCCTAAATGGATAACGCTGCATTTTTTGCATTAAATCTTAGCTTCCAGACCCTACATCATTTCTTGAGCTTTGCTAGATTCTTCCTCATATTTTCCACACCTTCCTGGGAATCTACTCTGCTGTGTACTTTGGTATCAGCAGCAAAAAGACAAACCATCTTGGATGTACCCGTACTAGCGTTACATGCTGAAATTATCACTTGAGTAAGAATATAGAGCAAAGATGGATAACTAATGAATATATGATGTTCCCCACACAATATGCAAGCCCCTGAAACAGTTCACATGAAACATGGTATCATGTTGGGCACATTCAACACTGTACAGAAGAGGAAGTATTTTATTTCATTCTTTTTATTGGTGGGAAAATTGGACTATAAATATTTTAGAAAAGAGTAAAAAATTCAAAAAAGTTCATTTTTGTAGAAACACTCCTTCACTTCACGAAGTAACTATTCACATAAACAAGGACCTATGATTATAAATGGCCCATCAACTGTGAAAATACTGAATATAATGTTCAGCAACCTTGGGGTGTTATGAAGGTCCTCATATACACAGAGGTAAGGTGTTGCCTGTAATAAAATATAAGCGATATCGGTAACAGGTTTTAGTAGTGAGAGATGTTTTGTTACCACCCATGGTACTGAACTTGCTTTAGGGGAAACTGGTGTTTAGTAGCCAGGATGTTACAGATAGGAATTATTGTTATTTTCTAAATGCTGTCTTTTACCTGACTTATGATCGCAAGGAAGGTGGGAGGGCAGCTAGCAGTGTCTTTTAGCAGACAGACCCCTGCACCCCCCAACTGGCCCACAAGTCTGTCAAGAGTATCAACATATTCATGATAAGTTAAAGGTGATCTTTATGCACAAAACCACTCTGGAGGCAACAGTGTATAGAAGCAATCAATCAAATTCAAAATACCAAGCAATGTGAAGATACTGAAGAATCACAAGCCTTGCATATTGAGGCTATCTCAAAGCTCCAAATAAACAAACTCAAGGCACTGACAGATCACTGAAGCAATGATCACCAAAGCTTTCTCAAGAAGTAGTCCTTAAGACAATCCTAGATTTAATTCCAACGGAATTCTAGCTATCCTGAATTCTTAAACTCTGAAATATAAAGTATCTAACATTCTGAAAACCTCTGAGAGAAGTTCTGCCTCAAGGCCGCCGGAGGATGTCCCCAGACAGTATGGCCAATTCAGCCCTGCTATCAATGGCAAAGGAACATCTATATCTGTAATACAGTTGGTGCTGGTAATGCCTGTCATGGCCATTGATAGCATCCACAGAACATGAATGGATCAAGAGATGTGCCTATGCTTGCAGCATCTGATAGCCATGCAGACTAGGAGAAGAAAGCTAGAAGACAATGGAGAAGGAAGTGTCTGGGCTGTGCTACACTTAGTATACCACAGCTGCGAGTCAGGCAGATTGTATCGCTTCAGGAAGCAGAGCCAAGCAGCTTCAGGAAGCAGAGCCAAGCGGCTGCCACTGCAGAGCTAAGAGGAAACAGTGCTAGTGTCAGGCAGGGCAGGGCAGGGCAGAGAATGCTCAGGTCGGTTGAAGGAAGAGGAGGAAGTGCTGGGTGTGGGGCCAGGGAAACAATATCTTGTCACCAGCTACAAAAGTCCTCTGTTAAATTCTCCATGGGTGTCAGCTAGTAAAAAAAAAAAGGCCATAAACTGCAATAGGTCTGAAGGTCAAAATGAAGAGGAGAATATTATTTCTGGCCAACACAAGAAAAGAAAATGATTAACATAATCTGAAATTATATTTTATAAATCTAATTTTAGCAAGCTCCTCAGAGCAGCACACAAGTCACATGAGCCATTAATGTGTATTCATCCAAAATAGCTACTTTTAGAGAAAGAAGAAACAGAAGGCTTAAAACTTTCGATCCAGTCCCTTCAGACTTCTCATATCTCTGTAGCAGAGATGTGAGATATTAGAGTTTGATTCACCAGAAAAACAACCCATAGGGCATGTATGTGTGGTGCTCAGAAAATTTCATACACAGAATCAGTATCAGAGATAGCAACAAAAACTAACTTTCCTGTTCAACTACAGTTGCAACTCTTACATCAAGTGTTTGGTTGCAGTAGGTTTCCAAGAAGGCTGCATGGAGTGGCAATGGTTATAATTCTCAATCGCCAAAAGGAATGCAAAGAAATTGAAGGTCCAAAGACATTGCATGAAAAAATAATTTTTCTTTTTATTTAATTCGGCAACTCCATTGCTCAAATGTTAAGCTCAATTAGTTCTCTTTAGGGTCCCCTGACACGGACCCCGTGTTTCGCCCGAAGGCTGTGACGGGAGGGACAAAGTAAGTATTTTAGAAACTTTAAAATACTTACTTTGTCCCTCCCGACGCAGCCTTCTGGCGAAACACGGGGTCCGTGTCAGGGGACCCTAAAGAGAACTATTTGAGCTTGACATTTGAGCAATGGAGTTGCCGAATTAAATAAAAAGAAAAATTGTTTTTTCATGCAATGTCTTTAAGTTTGGACCTTCAATTTCTTTGCATTCCTTTTGGCGAGTGATATTGATAATTTGAGTGCTTTTTTTTGCTCCGAGTCCTTGTGATAATGGTTATAATTCTAACATTAATGGCCACTTGTCAGACAACGGTTTCACTAGTTTTGGTAGCTATTTGGATTATTATTAGAAAGCTTGGTGGTAAGATGTAGGAAAAAGTCTGAGTGTTAAATTAGATTTAGGACTTGTAAGAACGAAAGAGAAAGACGACAATGCCTGGAATAGCCTATTAACCTATGAGCTGGTAGATGCCAGCAATCTGTAAGCATGCTTGGGAGAGATAAAGAGGACAGCAGTAGGAATGGGGCTGAGAAGTTGTATAGTGGATATTAGAGGGAATTTATATGTTCATCTATCCAAAATGGTAGAGAAGCAGACAGACAAGTGGGCAAACTGGATGAATCAACTGCTCCTTATCTGCTATCATCTATTATCTCGCTATGTTCAGGATCACAAGTTTCCCACAATTCTGGGACAATAACAAAATCCATCACTTGCTGCAAAATTATAGAAAACCAAGCATGAACACAAGGAGCCTCCATGCCTCTACTCCTTCCCTGCAGATGCCCTCCTCCACATACTCCAGGCTCCAATGATCCCTTCTGTTTATACATCCTGGGCCCCACTGATCCCCACCAAGCCAAATTCCCCCACCTCTGCACTCTGAGCCCCATTGAGTACCCCCGTCAGCCGGTGTAGTAGATCAGGCTCAGATTTTAATTTACTGGACTGAAGGATTTAAGTCAGCTTCCTGTTAGTAAAAGGGCCACAGAACATAAGTACCCAGGGGAAAATCCTGTACTAGAGAATCAGACCTGTGCTTTTCAGGATCAGATAGGAAGCCATGCTTTTTCTGCTATCAGATTTGTGATGGCTTAGCGTAGTATCCTAATCAAATTTGCAAACTGTGTTGTCATAACCTTATCCCTATTCAGAAAAAGCTCCAATAGGGATCATCTATAATGCATTTAGAAAACTACTTGAATACAGAGGCCTTAAAGAACTCTATACAACTCCTTAAATATACAGAAATCAAGCTGATGTAATATACCACTCCCAACATGAAAAATTATTACTTACATACCATATGATTTAGAAAGTGAGCTTCTTTCATTAACATATAAAAGAGAGCTTCTTTCATGAACATATAAAAGCAGAACCACTGGTTATCATCTTTGTGCCATCAAAACGTTAAGGCATAGAGGAGCCATGCCACAGAACACTCATAAAGCAAAGTTGTCACATAAATTTAAGGATTTCTAGATCACAACTGTGCAAGTGGCTAAAAAGGTTCTACAGAAAATGAAAATTTGCTCTATGAAAATAATAAGATCATCTGATTCAACCATTACACTTTTTGATCTTACCAGATACCATTTTTTGGCTATAAATACAAACAAAATTGAACCTGTTAATCTTTTATTGACATGGCTTAATATGCCTAGACCTTAAACCTGAGACAATAATCTGCATTTGAGGTTTGATCAACTAATTACTTTTCTTCCTTTCATTTGTAGTTTGAAACTGTTTGCTAAAACAAAAATAAAATAGAGTTTGAATCTCAATTATTATTTGATATTATAAAACTGAATGGAGTTTAAAACAAATTATTCATAACTCACAAAGGCAACAGAAAAGCAAGTCCTATGCCTCTTTTAAAGATTTCAGATTACTAAGCATTCCATATTTATGCCTGCAACTTTATGTTTGTTTTCAAAAGCATTTGTTCTTTTCAGTTTGGGATGCCAAAAATCCAACACCAAACAATGTTTGTTTATAATTAAAACAATCATCAATCCAAGTATTATAGTCTGCTGTATTTCATCTCTACAACAATAAAAAAAAGTAATTTAAAAAAAATTAAAATTCCCTTGAAACGATAAAATAAATGAAAGTGTAAGTGCCTTTACATAATAGCAGTAAGCTGACCCTCTGGGATACGACTAGCTTTCTCAATTCAAGGTATTCAACAGCTCATTCAACAGTGTTCATTTGGAATGCAGATATCAAAGATGATGCAAATGTTCAAGAGAAAATTAGAGCTTACCAGATGTTCTAATCCAGCTTTAATGATTCCAGAGTCTCTGTAACAGAAGAACAAAAGTTCTAAATAGTTGCTAAATCGTAGTCTATAATGATTTACATCTAACACAAAATTGTAGAGACTCATTCTACTATTACCACTGTCTATTATTCTGCTAACCTAGAATTTTCTACATTGTGGGATTTAGCTCTTTGCCACACTGACTAAATAAACTGCTCATACACTATCAAAAATGGAACAAGAATGCATAACTACAGCATGAAAAATGGTAGCAGAGATATACACTGCATTTTCACTAAATTATTTAATCAAGTATGTTTTAATCTCTATCTTGCTCTATTAACTAATTTCATAAAAATTTAACTCTAGAAAGGAAAATAAGCATGTATTTCCCTCTCCTTTTTTCCCAAAAGCAAAAATTACAGAACAAGGACCAGTCAAGATCGCACCTGGTCAATAAGCAGTACACAGATCACTGCTGCTCACTTTAATGATTTTTTTTTTTTAATTCTTTGCTTTTGTTTTTCTAGTCTGTACATTTTTGCATATTGCTTCCCCCTTTGATGACACATTTGTGGTCTATTTTTCATTTCATGCTGAAGCATAAGCCCCATACATTTCCTAACAAGAGTTGAGGTGGACTGAAGCCAGTAAATCCAATGCACATGTTTGCTGAGTCTGTTCCATGGCAGAATATGTACTTAAACTATTTACTGCTTTCTCAGTTGTATAAAGAGCCACCTTAAACAGTGTACAAATTAAAATATCTGATACAAATACACAGAACAAATTATAAGTACATCACAAAACAATTAATCCATGGTATATGAAACAGACATAAAATGCAATAAAAACACAAGAAATACTCTAAAAGAATACCTAAATTATGGGAGTTCATTCAGCTTTCACTATCTACAATCAGTATCCAGTATGCCATTCAGACACATGGTCCCATCCCCATCCCTCATTCCTAGCCAATTAATCAATCAGAATCCAGAAACCCTGCAAACCATACAAGCTTAACATACAAAACAGATTTTAAAATTAAAAAGGAACCATATTTTCAATTTCTCTCTTAAGGGGACATAATATATTTCAGTGTGAGTCCACAATTGTAAGAACAATTTAGAATTTCTGGGAAGAGTCATGCTTTAAATTTCTTTCAAAAGAAAGATTTTTTTTTTCAATCTGAGCTCCAAGAGCATAAGGCATAGGGGCGGCAGTTGAAAATGCCCTTGTTCTGCATTGTGCCTGTCGCATATACCTCATTTTAGGAACCTCCAATAAAGCTGCCTGACTGGACCTGAGGACTCTTCCTGTTACATGCTAACTGATTTTCTCCCTTAAATAGCCTTGCAAAATTCTAGTACAATATGAGTGCAAACAACCTAACTGTAGATATCTCATTAAAGAGGGAAAATAGGGTTTCACCAGAGTTACTCAACAGGTTCAGAGGTTCTGTCACCTTCTAAAGCAACGGTGCCCCAAGTCGCATCCCTCTTCTGATGCCTGGGCCTGAGGAACTGAGTAATGAAGATTTGCAGGGATCTCTCTGTGAACTTACTATTTCCGGTCTACAGGTTTCAGGAGCCAACTCCAAGGATGGAAACGCTCCCCTGGTTGCAACAAATATTTCATTGTCTAAAGGTACGCAGGATTCAAAGTTAACAGATGATTTTCTAAGAATATCTACAACACCTAGCAAAGTTACTCTTTTAAATGATCTGGGAAGCAATGGTGGACATTAAAAAAGCTCTTGTTGCCAATTAGATTTGTCCTCAGTGCAGCACACTGTTATCCATACGGAATTGCAGGTGTTTTTTCAGAGAACTTCCATGCAAAAGGAGGAAAGTAGATTCTTTGGAGGAACGAAGTAGCTCCCAAGTGCTACCAGTGTGGCTTTGCTAAAACATAATATTCTTTTGGCAGAGGAAGAGCGAGAACATGGAAAATACCCTTAAATATAAAAACTTTCCAAAAATTGAAACTATATCAGGCATTCAGATTTTGAAGAAGTATATGGTAGAATGCTGACAAATATCTAAAGATACCCCCCCCTCATATAATGAAAGCCTATGTCATCCCTATCAGAACTTCGTCACCTGCAGAGAATTATTTCACAAATCAAAGATTTTTAAATTCAGTGCAGGAATCTGATAATTCAATTGTCATCAAAGAAAAATCTATCCTTCTTTGGGGTTTTGCACTTGTAATAAAGTGTATTGGGAACATTTCCTTTCAGAAATTACACACAAGATTTTTAGGTCTGAAAATCTGACTTTTGCCTGACAAATTTCATGCTACTCAAGAAAGAAGAAAGAAGTCCTTAATCTTAAAGGCAAACAACTAATTTAGGTGCTGAGTTTGTACCAAGATATCCAGCTAAGTGCAAGATAAAATTCAAGGACCGCTCATATCTTTTTGGGGCCCAGATAAGATTTTTTTCATTTATACTACCTGATGCTTGTGAGGAAGATCTTAATTTTTAAAATCTTTGTGATCTTCTTCAATCATCTCTCTTCCTTTATTGGGGACTTCTATTTCATTTTTTATATACTATTTCATATAAAAACTTATACATTTTAAAAAAGAAAAAAAATCATTTACTCTAGATTTATTTTATAAGCCAGTTGATTGTCGGACTCGATACAATTTGCACATACATAAATTACCTTTATACAGTCAATAAGAAAATAAAAACATCATTAAAGAATGCTATGCATGTTTCATAAATTACACATATGCACACCGTCTTCTTCCAGCCTTATAGCTGGGACAGAAAACTGATTCTAAATGTGAGATGCCCTGTTTTGTAGCCTTACCATCATAAGACAAATATATGTAAAAGGCCTACATCCAGTTCTGTAATATTATAAAAATGCTATTTCTAAAATATCTAGCTCAATTTTACTATATTATTTTTTTATTTTATTTAGATTTTTGTATTCTGCTTTTTGGTACTTCAAAGTGTACATCAAAGCAAGAAAACCTACTTAAAAACAATCTACATATTCAGAATGAACATTTTACAGTAAAAATAATTTATTGTTTTTCCAATTAAATACATTTCAAAATGTAAGTTATTTCACTTTAAAATATTTAAAAAATAATCAATCCAGTTCAAACAACCTAGCACTATTTTAATCTTTCAGCATTCAATGTATTCCATTCCATCGTGGGAGACAGCATGCATAGCTTATGCAGTAACTTACCATGATAATAAAGATTAATGCTTAAATGTTCACATAAATTGAAAAGATAATTTGGGATTCTGTTAATAAACAAGAATCAAAATGCAATTCATGTGCTTCTCCACACAAGACAGAAGGCTATTTTCCTGTCTCTGGATGCTGATTTCAATATGCTTTTTCTTTAACCTTTGTGAAAAGAAACTGCAGATGTTAACTGGCAGCTAACAAGCACGGCTTCTACACTACTATTTCAACATTGAAACTCCATAAGACTACATAAAGACATCCATAATTTAAAAAGAAATTAAATCCTGTGCATTTGTGCCGTCCTGTGGTATCAAAGTGTAACCTCTTTAATGAACTTAATTTTCCAGGAAGCAAGGCCCAACGCACCAAGGCGGGGAGCTTCCAAGCTAATGGCATAAAACCTGTCCTCTTTAGTGGCCTGTCTCCTATGCTGTCCCTGTCATGACGTTATCAATATTTGTGCGACTTCTTTTCCCCTGTGCTGAAAGCAGACCTAATTCAATTATAGGTCTCAAAACTGATAAAATGGTCCTGAAGTGGAAAATGGGAAGAGATTATTGGCAAATGAATAAAGATTTGTATCGAACAAACACACTGGAGTAGAGCAGGTTCTTTTTTTTTTTTTTTTTAATCATTCCCTGTCTTAAGTCTTCTGGGAACTGTGAGTTTCCCTTCCCCTCATGCAGCACATCGATTTCTGAATTAGACTGCAATATTAAATAATTAATATACTTGCCATGATTGATGTTTTGCATTAGTTGAATATTAGGTTATCAATCAAAATCCACTTGGTTTAATGTAATAATATTGAAAAAGTGTCATGGGCTGTTCATCCAATTTGTAGTTGAGGCAGCACAGATAGTAATATTGGTGTAACATGAAGCTTTAAAGCAGGAAATGCAGTGGTTGTACATACATAAGGCAGACATTATGAAACTAACTAGGACAAGGCTGAGGTTGCCCTAAATAAACCTTGTGGCACCTGTCAATTTGAATCCAAACCACTTTGCAGCAGCAGAATGCTACATATCAATCACAGACACAATCCATGCAGGGGTTACTACTGTAATGAAAACAATTTTCTCTTTGAGTCTCAGAAACCAAATCCTTCAGTTAATGAAGGCACTAGAGTAAAAGGCACACTCAAAATAATGTTAATAAAACTCCCTAGTTTTGCTGCAATGCACTTGAAAATGACCTAGCACATCCAAATTCACTAAACATATTAAGAAGCTTCTGTCATTTTGCACTTATAGCAAAAATTCCTTTATCTGAAAGGCCTGTACTAACAAGCCTGATTTTTTTCATTACATTACCATTAGGGGCTCCATGAGAAGGTTCTGATATACTTAAGAGGGTTGACAACGACATTTCAGCCATTGTATAATAGAGTTAAAAGAGGTCACTTTCTTTTTTCTAATTACTCTGAAAACTGTTTTATAGCTTTGCAACAAGAGCCTTCTTTCCACTACAAAAACTATCATTCTGTCCTTTCAAAAACAAAAATGAATGCAACCCTTACTGTAAATATTTTTCTTTATATCATTGCTCATTTTTAGTATTCTCCTAATCTCTGAAGATGGGGGTACCCTTCCTAGTATGAATTTCCCTTTGGTTATTGGACTTAGATTTGTTTAGAAGTTTCTTCAAAGATTTTATTTTTTAAAATATATAAATTACTGTCACTACAATATTTTATCGCTTGGTGAGTTAAACATTGAGCTGCAAGTCACAAAAATGTCCCATTATCTGCTTTTAACTTTAAAACTGACATTTTATCTTCACCCAATTTTGTGGGAATGTAGGAGATTCTCTGCTATATAAGTCTTAATAAGACAATAGGTGGATCCTAATCCTTGTATAGAACACTGTTTCAAGACAAAGGTCAAGGAAAATAAGTACTCTAGTTGAACAAAACATGGACGAAGGCCATGAGGAAGCAGTAATAAATCAAGAAGTCTATTAGACAATCACAGGTACTCAATTATAGAGTGCGCCAAACAATAATATACAAAACTGCAATGGTTGAAGATTTAGGTGTATATAGACTGCAACTAAAGTTCGATTGTTTTAATAGTTATTTCAGACATGTTTAAATGTTATGTGCAGACTATGTAATCACAAAGCAATTAATTCACAGCAAAATAAAATAAAATAGCCTAAGCTGAGTACTTCAATATAATTCTACTTAAAAAGTGCATATTCATTTTCTTCAATTATTAATTACAAAATTGTAATAAAACATCAATACTGGATACCATAACCTAATAGCGCAGAGAAAAATATGTAGATTCTATTTTATTTTTTACTAACTTTTTTCAGTGGATAACTTAAGTTTTAACTCTATTATTTCCTTCAGTATTATGTATTGGAATGTAAAAGGAAAAGTGTAATATATAACATAAAAAAAAAACAAAAACAAAACAGAAAAAGCATAAAGCTTATATAGATGAATCTGAATTATATCAGATTCTACATATTTCTAGAAAAGTACAAGAAAGGTGTTATTTGCATTTTAAAAGCTAATACAACATGTTATGTAGCAACCCATTTAAGAGTACAATACAAGACAGAGTACTAAATAGGGTACGTTTAATGTATTACTTCTGCTAAAGTCAATATTAGCAAATTGGAAATGTCTAGCATATCATTCATATCAAGGGACTCATATGGCTCCAATACTGATCTCTCAATCCCATGCTGACATCATTATTGACTAATTCTGAAGACTACATTTATGTCCTTAGTTACTAAATTTCTCTGCCTTGTGGCTAGAATTCCAGGTAGTGTACAATTAATCAGAGCTAGGGTTGTAAATGAATTGTCATTAGTAGTCAAATTTCAAATAACTGAATTAGTATGCTGTATTATTTCCAAAACTGACAGGACTGGGATGAATGCTCTTAGACTTTCTATCTAATAATCTTAGTTTTAAAATATAAAGCCAGTCATAAGAATAAAATATCTGATAAAGGCCTTTAATTATGTGTATGTGTACATACATAGGGTGATTAAAGATCCTGTTGGACCTTTTCTGACAAAGCAAAATTAATGGAGATTGGGTAAAGCAAAATTACTAAACTATAATTGTTTCAGTATTTATGGTGGAAAAAAAGGTGATGGAAGATAACAAAGACAATAAAGTCAAACAAAGTGAATTATGCTTGCATAACTGAAAAATGTGTAAAGAAAGAACCTGACCATGTAAAATGAAAAACACATTGGGACAGGATGGAATTCATCCAAGGATACTACGGAAAATGAATAAACAGTCTTTACAATTACATTAATGAATACTCCAGGAATCAATTAGGGTAATCCAAGGCCCTATCAACTGTTTACATCAACCCAGGAACTTCCTGATCTATTCCTTCTCTTTTCCCAGCTTCCCCTGCAGATTATGCTAAGATTAAAGTACAGTGAACAATTGATGCAACATCCTGTCCCCCTCCCTTCCCCTCTAATGAACAATAAGGGTTCATCCTAATTAAGAATGTCTAGAGGACATATTAATTGAATGGGCCATTGAGGGCAACCTTAAAGAACAAGATCGGACCTTATGGTCCCCTCCATACAACAGCTGTTCAGTTCTTTCTTGGCAATTTGTCTTCACTAATAAGAACTAAATATCCCACCTTTGGAATTGAGCAAGTTTTCCTGTTCCATCAAGTACAAAATCCATCCACTAATTTTGACAATATTTCCATTTTATTGTCAACTCAGCCTGCTGAAGATTTTTCTGAGATTCTGATAAAGGGACTCTCTGCTCTGATAGACCTGTAAGCCTTTGTACAATGAGGAAATGCACTGGGGTAAGTGGCTGTAGATCACCAGTGTCATCATACATAAGTCAGTGATCTGGAGTTAACTACAATTTTTACTTCTGTAAGAATGGTGAAAATCTATTCAAATGAAAAGGATGCCTTCCCCGATATTTTCCTTAATCATATTTTTACTGTATGCACCATCCTTTCCCAGAATACTCCCCACCAGGCACCTCTTTCTATGGATGAATTTTCAAATGATGTCCTTTTTGGTGAAGAATTCCTTCAGCTCCTCAGTGCTGAGCATTTTCCATAATTCCTTTGTCTCTGCCTACTTTTTTAAAGGTTTTTGCATTGTCAGAATAGAATACCTTGTATAGTCTTTTGTCTCACTACAAACCTTCTTACGGTCAGTAAGACCTTTACTGTGATCTGGTTTGAAATAACATCTAAATGAACTTTTCTGGTGACTGCACAGGTACACAATGCAGTGTACATTTTTTCCCCTGAGCTATTACCCTTTGTGTAGAATGGTTCAGTGAAATCAATAGTAGGAATTCAAATGGTGGACTCTGTGATATGATCCTTAGGCAGAGAGCCTGGTACCTCCCTTCTAGATTTCGCCTTAAATCTCTTACAAATCAGACATTTCTGTATAATATGTCTTACTAACTGCCTTTCATACCCCTGAACCTCTCTCTGAGTTGAGCTACAGCACAACATACACCCATGTACATTACACCTTCTTGTATTGAAACTGCACATAGAGCTCAGTAAATGAGTGTCTCACAGGTAGAATCCAGGGATGCTGCTCTATGATTCAACTATACATGTGGCTGCAAGCATACCACCATACTTATCCAAAAATGCGTTCAAATCCTTAATCTTAAGAGTTCTTGGCTATTGTACATCAGTATTTGCTTTAAGTTGTTTGAATTATGTTATTAAACTCATTCTTGGGCAATTAATATTGCTGTAATATTGCAACTAATATTGCTTAGCCATAGAAATCTCCTCCACTGTTAGGCTCCTTTTTAGGCTCCAAATACTGTACACGGTGCACAAACCTCTGAATCCAGGCAGTAATTAATACACAGTGCAGTACTCAGCCTGTGGCATTTCGATAATTCCAACAATGGCTGTACTACCTGGTCATTGCAACTGATTTATACTGTCACCCAACTGTTTGTCTTTAACTCAACATCTCTCCTTCTTGAGATGTCGTTGTGGGTGGGTAGGCTTCTTGGTCACTCACTTCTGTCTAGGGTCAACCACACTGGTCTATACCACCAGCTGGTATACTCTTTAAGCACAATTATTCCTTGTTCTCTACTGTGGTTATCTGCTGGATTTTACCTTCTGTTGCAACATAATTATGTTGATAGTTCACTGAGAGACTGAATTTCGCTGTGCTTGTTTGCTACAAAAGGTTTCCAATTATTTGCCACACTTTGAATCCTGTGTAGCACTATCATAACATCTGCCCACAAACATGTTTGCATAGATGGTATTTGTAAAGGTATTAATAAATGCTTCAAGAGTCTGGCTTCAATTAATGCTCCTAACTCTTCCAAGCGAGACACGGTTACTCTTTTTCATGGTGTTACATGGAAGTCGGAGGCCAATAACATGATATACTCTACTTTTCAGTACTGGTGGAGTGTAGATAAGCCATTGCTCCACAGGCTCTCTCACTAGCATCTCAGAATACATGGAGCTCAGAAGATGGATCAGTTTTCACTGTTTATTTCAGAAAAATATCTCAGGATTGCAAGATTCTGGAGATCTAGAAGTGCCATGCATCACAGATTCCACTTCTCAGATAAGATGGAGAGCACCTTATCATCTCACTTGATGCCATATTACCAGATTCCTTGAAAGAGATATTTTATTCTCACAATGAAGGGTGAGAGGAACCCTACTGGATCAAAGATTCTAGATGTAGAACACAGCATTTAGTGTTTCTCCGGCATTCCATAAACTCTGAAAGTGCTTTCAGCTCAAATAAATTTAAATGGTCCAGTTTTCCATGTCAGGCATAAAAGCTTCCATAATGCTCCACAATTTTTCACTACCATGATTCGGACAGTTTTCTTCTCTTGCCAGCATTGGGCAACTCATCCCAGTTTGCCACCCACTTACATAGCTCTATTCCTGCCATCAGCAAAATCTCCTTTTCTTCTCTGGATAACTGTTGTCTCTTCAACGCTGTGGGCTCCACTAACAAGATTATCCACATGAAGATATTCATTTAGGATTTGAGCATTTTGAAGATACACCTTGCCTTGTTACTTTAGATGATGCTTGATGATTGCTGTTAAAAGAACGGGACTAGGTGATGATCCTATGAAAACCCTAGTCATTACATAAAATGCAGCTTTGTCTCTTTGTTCAGATGTGGGGGTCCATACATTCATAGAAACATAGAAATGACGGCAGAAGAAGACCGAATGGCCCATCCAGTCTGCCCAGCAAGCTTCACACATTTTTTCTCTCATACTTATCTGTTTCTCTTAGCTCTTTGTTCTATTCCCCTTCCACCCCCACCATTAATGTAGAGAGCAGTGATGGAGGTGCATCCAAGTGAAATATCAAGCTTGATTAGTTAGGGGTAGTAGGGGTAGTAACCGCCGCAATAAGCAAGCTACACCCATGCTTATTTGTTTTACCTAGACTATGTTGTACAGCCCTTGTTGGTTGTTTTTTCTTCTCCCCTGCCGTTGAAGCAGGGAGCTATGCTGGATATGCGTGAAGTATCAGGTTTTTTTTTTCTCCCCTGCCGTTGAAGCAGAGAGCCATGCTGGATATGCATTGAAAGTGAAGAATCAGGCACATTTGGTTTGGGGTAGTAACCGCCGTAACAAGCCAGCTACTCCTCGCTTTGTGATTGCGAATCCTTTTTTTCTTCACCCCTGTCGTTGAAGCTATGCAGGATATGCGTGAAGCATCAGTTTTTTTGTTTGTTTTTTTTTTCCCTGCTGTTGAAGCAGAGAGCTATGCTGGAAATGCGTGATGTATCAGTCTTTCTCCCATGCCGTTGAAGCAGAGAGCCATGCTGGATATGCATGGAAAGTGAAGTATCAGGCACATTTGGTTTGGGGTAGTAACCGCCGTAACAAGCCAGCTACTCCCCGCTTTGTGAGTGCGAACCCTTTTTTTCTTCTCCCTTGCCTTTGAAGCAGAGAGCTCTGCTGGATGTGTGAAGTATCAGTTATTCTTCTCCCCTGTCGTTGAAGCAGAGAGCTATGCTGTATATGCATTGAAAGTGAAGTATCAGGCATATTTGGTTTGGGGTAGTAACCGCCGTAACAAGCCAGCTACTCCCCTCTTTGTGAGTGCAAATCCTTTTTTCCATTTCCTCTTGCTGTTGAAGCTTAGAGCGATGTTGGAGTCACAGTAAGCATGTGTATGTTTATTGAATAAGGGTATTGTGTCCAGGCAGTAGCCATCATTCTGGCGAGTCACCCACTCTTCATTGGCGGCCTCTTGACTTTATGGATCCACAGTGTTTATCCCACGCCCCTTTGAAGTCTTTCACAGTTCTGGTCTTCACCACTTCCTCCGGAAGGGCATTCCAGGCATCCACCACCCTCTCCGTGAAGAAATACTTCCTGACATTGGTTCTGAATCTTCCTCCCTGGAGCCTCAAATCGTGACCCCTGGTTCTGCTGATTTTTTTCCTATGGAAAAGGTTTGTCGTTGTTTTTGGATCATTAAAACCTTTCAAGTATCTGAAAGTCTGTATCATAAACATTTCACTGCATCTCAGTTCTCTTCTGTTAGATGCGTCTGTAGAAAAGCTTTCTTAATGTCTGACATTATTGCTATTCAATGTATCTAAAACTTGATCAACATCTTCAGCAAATATGGATTCAGATTTGGTCCAGACAGACATTCATTCATTCAGTGAAAACTGATCCTCCTCATGTGAGGATGCATCAAAGATTACCCTCAACTTGGTAGTAGTCTTGTTTTCTCTTATTATTGCATGATAAGGCAGGTAATACACTACACCTCTGTCATCTCCACTAAAGTCCCTTGCTACATCAATATCCTCTGTCATTCCCTCCTGAATGTATTTCTTGATGACACTGTTGTATTGCTGTACAGAGAGAAATCTGAGGAGAACTTTCTTATTAGATTAGATTTCCATGGCTCTAACATCTGTGAAATTAGAAATCATGCTTGACACTTACACTGAAATTATAATGTCCATACAAAAATAGTTTACTATTCAACCAAGGCTTCCCCCAGCCTTTCCATTCTGCCTGGCACAACCCTCCAATAAATGCTTCCATTACAAAGGACCATCGTTTAAGACTCCTGTTTCTGCATCTCTCAACAGTCAGAGAGCTGTATTACCATCTCTTGCAGTTTCTAGTGTAAAGCCTCTTCTTGAACCTTCATATTGCAGTACAGATTTTTTGGCATTTCTAGAGATTCTAATGCAATGCTTTTCTGTGCATCCTGGAGATTTCTTAGGATAAATCTGTTTCTTTTGGTCATTACCGGAGGTCCAAAAGTATTAAGACTATGAAAATATTCTCCCAAACGAAGATCCTCTGACTGCCTCCAACATGTAAGCAATACACCATTTGTTCACTCTGGGGCCCTTTGCCCATGCTTATACATATAGAGGTAAATTTTCAAAGGTACGCACGGGCATCCATGTGCGTGCGCTACCCAGTGTGCGCACATGGACGCCCAATTTTATAACATATGCGAGCATGTTATAAAATCAGGGGCAGCGCGCGCAAGGGGGTACACACTAGTGCATCTTGCGCATGCTGACGCCTGAGGCCTTCCCTTCCCCCTAATCTAACTTCCCACCCCTTCCCCTAACCCCTTTCAATTCCTTTAACTTATCTTTTGCGCCTGCTCCGGGCAGATGCAATTTGCGCGCGCCGGCAGCCTGCCGGCACACGATCCTCCATCACAGCAGCAAATGGCCACTGTGCCAGAGGCCTCTGGCCCCGCCCCCTCTCCTTTTTTGAAGCCTCGGGACTTAGACGCATCCCGGGGCTTTATGCGCGTTGCCGGGCCTTTATAAAATAGGCCCAGCATGCGCAGGGCTTTAAAAATCCAGCTCATAGCATAGTAACATAGTAATGATGACAGAAAAGGACCAAAATGGTCCATCCAGTCTGCCCAGCAAGCTTCTTATGGTAGTTTCTGCTGTGCTGTGCAATTTACCCCATGTTTTTCTTTTACTGGATGATGAGCCTTTTTGAAAATTCAGACAGTGCTGCTTGAGGTACTTTGCTTATGGACTTGGCCGTACAAGCAGTCCTGTGATTTTTCCCTTACGTCTGTGTATCAGTACATAAAAGTCAGGGCTGGTGTGGATTGTTGTCTGAATCCAATACCTCTTTCTTCCCCTCCCCCGTCATCAAAGCAGAGAGTGAAGTTGCTCGAGGCTTAATGGTTAACGGTAATAATCCCATGCCTTATGTTAAGGGTAATAACTGCCACTCTGTGCAGGATATCCCCATGCTTATCAGTTTCCCAGACCATAAAAGTCAGGGCCTTGTTAGTTGTTGTCTGAATCCAATTCCCTTTTTCCCCCTTCCATTGAAGCGGAGAGCAATGCTGCAGTTGCATCAAAACATCAAGTCTTATTAGTTAAGGGTAGTAATCCCCATGACTTCTGTTAAGGGTAGTAACCGCCGCACCAGCAGGTTATGCTCATGTACTCTTTTCTTCCTTTCCATCCTCTAGCCCAGTGGTTCTCAATAGGTGTGTCAGGACACACTAGTGTGTCGTGAGGTCACGGAAGGTGTATCACAGACCCAGCAGAAGGCTGCTCTTTCCTCATCAGTCTGGACAGGAGTTGGCTGATTTCTCCTTTATTGGGTATGAGAGGAAGCTGCTCTTGCTTTCTTCTCCTCTTTCTGGCCCAGAGGGAGATTATTCCCTTCTCTTTCACCCAGATCAGGGCGAGATGTCACCAACTCCTGTTCATATGGGCCCATGCAGGACACCAACTTTATCTTCCTCTACCTGGCCTGGCTGTGAGGCTGTTGATGCTCTCTTCACCCCATGTGGCCTGGACATGAAAGCAGAAGCATAAGGGTGAACGGTGGTTGCTTTGTAGATCTGCTGCTGTTTGCCTTCTCATCTTCCTCTCCTCAATGCTTCTTGCTCTCATCTGCTGCTGGTAAAGCGGGAGGGGGACTCTGGATTGGACTGAAGGCTTATGCTGCCAGGAGGAGGGGGAAATGTGCTGGGCAGGAAAGCCTTGGGAGATAGGGAGTCAGGAGTCTGCTGGATAGGATGGGGTGGGGGAAAGAAGGTTAAAGTTGCTGGGTAGGGAGAGGTAAAGGAAGGAGGGGCTGAGGGCTGCTAGGAAAGGGAGGAGATGGAAATGGAGAGAGAGATGGAGGTGTGTGGGGCCTGCTGGGTTAGGGGAGAAGGTCAGGGGATGCTGAGCAGGAAGGGTTGAGAAAGAGGAGGTCAGAGGTATGCTGGGTAGGGCAGGGGAAAGGAAAGGGCAGGGAGAGTTGAGCAGGGGAGAGAGGCGGCACAGGGAAGAGGATGCATAGGTGGGGGGTGTCAGAAATGTTGGACAGGGATATGAGCATGTGAAGGTACGACTGAGTAGTTGGGAGGCGGTGGGGCATGAAGAGGGAGTGACAGGGTACAAAGCCATAATATGTCAGTTTTGAGAATATGCATTTCTTCTGTGTTTGAGCTTTGCTTAGTGTAGGAGAAAGCAGAGTTGCTTACCTGTAACAGGTGTTCTCACAGGACAGCAGGATGTTAGTCTTCACATATGGGTGACGTCAGTGGACGGAGCCCTGTCACAGAAAACCTTTCTGTCAAAGCTTTGACTGACACTGGCACACTGAGTATGCTCAGCCTGCAATTATCCCTGTGACCACAGGTGTCTCCCCTCAGTCTCGTGTATAGCAAAAAGCGCAAGTGAAAAATAAAATAATAAAACATATGTAGACCCAACTCCGCGGGGTGGCGGGTGGGTTTCGTGAGGACTAACATCCTGCTGTCCTGTGAGAACACCTGTTATAGGTAAGTAACTCTGCTTTCTCACAGGACAACCAGGATGGTAGTCCTCACATATAGGTGAGTACCGAACTGAGGATGTCCAAGCAGTGCACCAAATGCACCCAAAGACATGCAAAAGACGTGCAAAAGGCGCAATGACGGGGGTGGAATTTGGTAAGGAGGGCATCCTGAAACCCTTAACAGGTTGGTGGAAGGATGTTGGGTAGTTAAACTGAAAAGAAATTGAGTAAAACGGACTGGCCAAACACGGAAGCTTGCCGGCCAGCCTTACCTAAGCAATAATGGGCTGCGAAGGTATGGAGAGAGCTCTAGGTCCCAGCCTTACAAATATCTACAAGCAGCACCGACCGAAGGTGAGCTATTGAGGTTGGCACGGCCCTAACAGAGTGTGCTTACACACGGTGTTGTAGTGAAATGCCTGCTTATTGGTAGGAAAGGGAGATACAGACCACCAATCAGGAGGAAAAGGTCTGTTTGCCCACTGGAACCCGCAGCTTGGCTTTTGCCAAAGAAGGAAAGAGTTACGTGTGATTCCTATGGAGTGTAGTGTGGTCTAGATAGAATGCAAGTGCACTTTTACAGTCCAAGGAGTGGAAAACCCTCTCACCCTGGTGAGAGAGAGGTGTTGGGAAAAAGTGGGCATATTCTGAGAAAAGTGAGATGCTGCATCTACCTCAAGAAGGATATGAGGTTGAGTACGTAAGACCACTCGGTCATGGAGGAATGCAGGGTCGGGTGAATACGTAAAAGTGTGGAACTCACTGACCCTGTTGGCAGAAGTGATGGCTACGAGGGAAAGAAGTTCCCATGCCAGACTCTTAAGTGAGAGGAATGTAAAGGCTCGAATGGGGAACATATGAGTCTTGTAAGCACTAAATGTCTTGTAAGCACAGGTTACCATTCCGTAACCTGTGAAAATAGAGGTGGCTTAATCAGTGGATGACCCATGTAAGCTGACTCGGAAGGGGATGAACCGTTAATCGGGTATCCCCACTCCCAAGTGGTACGCCAAATTGGAACCGAGGTGTACCCATGTGGAGGATGTCAAGGGAGCAGAATCCAAGGGAGTAAGAGAAAAAGAGTGATGTAGAAAAAAAGGGGGTAATACCCTTTTGTATGCACCATGTGGTAAATCATGCCATTTTGAATGGTAAGATTTATGTGTGGAAGGCTGTTGTGACGCTACCAGTACCTGAAAACATTAGTGAATCCATGATATGAGACTGACCCGTGAGAAGGCGAATTGGTTACTGGTGTGACAGATTGAGAAGTATGGGAAAGCATACTGGTCTCGGCCAGAACGTGGGTCTTAGAACAGTAAACCCCATCCCAGTGCAGCATAATAAGAGTGCTGGCTATGAGAGGCGTCGAAAGCGACACATATAAGAGGCCTTTGTTGCAGCAAAGGCGTCCATGGGAACGCATTCCGAGACATGTGTAGGGAATAGAATCTGTCCACTGTATGGTTCGATTCAGACACAGAGGGCAAGGTCGGTTGACCTCAGCGCTAGAAGATGTTTCTCGCTACACATGTAGTCAGAGCCCATTCGAGAGGATGGAAACATCTATGAAGAAGGTCTGCTAGTGCATTCAGTAAGTCTGTTAGATAAGTGGCCCGGAGATGCATGTAGTGTGCAAGGGCCAAAGGCTAGAGCTGCGCAGCTTCCTAGCAGAGCAGCTAAGAGGTTGTGCGTGCTTGTATGTTAGAAATACTACATTGTCACTATGCTGACTGTCTGTCTGCAGAAAGGTTTGTTGCAGAGGCAGTATTGTAAGGCATAAAGGCATAACTCATGGCTCGAAGTTCCAGGAACTTGATATGAAACTCTGCATGGAGCAGAATAGACGCATATTCGGTTGTGAAGATGTGGATTTGAACTCTTCAACCCTAAGTAAATGCGACCATGAGCAGGACCAGCCAAGGATTTGGTTATAGATTGGTAATATGGATCAGGGACGAAAGCGGTTGAACAGCTTAGATCCAATGATAATTGAAAATTCTATTGAATCTTACTCATAGCGAATCTGGATATATAAGTAAAGTGGATAGTGAAAAAATCCCGTGGCCCAGCAATGAAAGAATTGAGGGGCTGAGGTTATGTTGCATGCGCGCAGAGATATGTAGGAATTTGTCAGAATGTCTGCGTGGTTGTTGGATAAAAGTTCGTTGCGACTGTAGTGTCCAGAACTGTTCTATATGGGATTTATGGTAGTTAAACAGCAATCCCAGGTAGTAGATTTATAGTGAGTTGTGGAGAAGATAGAGCTCCTTGCTTGGATTAACTGTTGTTAGGCAGCTGTCCATGCAAGGAAAAGCGTGAATAATGTTTTACTCCATGGAGAAACAGCAGTCACTGCTAGTGATTTGATGAAATCGGCGTACGTATTGATGGAATCGATGTAGCATCAAAGAATCGAAGACACATCGGCATCAGCGAAATCAATACTGGCATCGACGGAATCGATGGCAGCATCGATAGAAACGAAGTGGGCATCAATGGATTGGACACGGGTGTCGATAACATCGGTGGAATGGACACGGGCGCCGATGGCATGGATAAAATCGACACTGCCATCGACATGAGCATCGATGGCATCAACATGGGCGTCGACGGCATCAACGCGGGCGTCGACGGCATCAACAGAATCGATGTGGGCATAGTTGGAATTCAAGGAGAAATCAGTGCCATGGATGTGAACATCGATGGCACTGAAAGAATCGATGCGGAGAACAATGGCATCGATGGACCGAGGGGGGGAGGGACAGCGATGGCTGCAATCGAGGCAGGACGGCATGGATGGAGGTACCGACGGCAGCGATGGGGGCATCGACCGCACGAAGGTACCCAGGGAATCGATGGAGGCATGGATTCGACAGCGGCCCTGGCGGCAACGGTAACCGTGGATGTCCCTATCCCACTAGCCCTAATAACCAGGCGGAGGGTCGCAGGAAGACTCTCGCAGGCTCTGAGGGGCTGAGGATGAAAACATAGGGAGAGGGAAAGCTGCAATTCAGTTGGTAGGCTGGGGAAACCGTTAGTGAGGTGACAGGAACCAACCGAAAAACAGGGCATAATACTCACCGAGAGTCGATTAAATGTATGCGAAGGGAAACCTGTGTAGGGAAAAATTATTTGTGAAGTAAAATTTTAAGTGTTTACGTGTGGAAAAGTTGTGCAAATTTCTCACAGAGCTCCTGATCGCGATGCTAACTGCAGAGCAGAAAAAAGAAGACTGAGGGGAGACACCTGTGGTCACAGGGATAATTGCAGGCTGAGCATGCTCAGTGCACTCAGTGTGCCAATGTCAGTCAAAGTTTTATAGAAACTTTGACAGAAAAGTTTTCCGTGACAGGGCTCTGTCCACTGACGTCACCTATATGTGAAGACTATTATCCTGCTTGTCCTGTGAGAAAATATATTTCTGTTCCTAGTTCTCCAGTTTTCACCTGCATGCAGAAGGTCTTCTTGGGGTTTCCATTAAAGTTTTTGTTTCATTTCTAATTTGTGGTATTTTATTCTATATTAGGTGAAAGTAGGGCTGTCTGTATTCTAAATGCGTGTGCCTGAGACGAGGTACTTTACTAGCAAGTAAGGATTTGTATCAGTCTTATTTGTTGTATTTTCTCAATATAATATTGCACTGGTGGTAAACTGATGCCTTTTCATCGGTAGGGCTACTGCCATTTCGTTTCTTGTAGTTAGTGCTGCTGCAGTATGGCAGTTTTGACAGACATGTACAGAGTGGGTTTGGGGTGGTTTTTTTTCCAGGTTTTGTATTATTTTACAATGCAACTGGTAGTAGAGGGAGTTTTTGATGCTGTTATTGAGAAGACACCAGAATCAGAATATCTTTTTTGTATGGTGAACTGTACAGGAAAATGTCTTAGTTCTGCTCTGCACTCATTGTTAGGAAGCGAGGGATTCCTAAGGATGCAGTGTATATGTTCATATTTAGTCCCATGATGGAAATGTGTTCAGTGTGTCATGCATATGAGTGTCATCTCTCAGGTGTGTCCTGATAGAAAAAAGGTTGAGAGCCACTGCTCTAGCCTTTAGGGATCCACAGTTTTTATCCCATGCCCCTCTGAATTCTTTGACTATTTTTTGTCTTCACCACCTCCTCTGGAAGGGAATTCCAGGCATTCAACACTCTCTCTGTGAAGAAATATTTCCTAACGTTGGTTATGAGTCATCCCCCTGGAGTTTCATTTTGTGAGCCCTAGGTCTACTGATTTCTTTCCAATGGAAAAGGTTCAAAGTTTGTGTATCATTAAACCTTTCAGATATCTGAAGGTCTTTATCATATATCCCCTACACCCACTCTCTTTCAGGGTATCAATATTTAGATCCTTCAGCCATTCCTCCTGATACCTACCCCCACACCATTTTGGTAGCGATTCCCTAGACTGCCTCCACCCTGTCTTTATCCTTTTTGAGATATGGTCTCCAGAACTGAACGCAGTACTTCAGGTGAGATCTCACCAAGGACCTGCACAGGAGCATCATCACCTCCTTTTTCATACTGGTTATTCCTCTCTCTATGCAGCCAGCATTCTTCTGGCTTTACTTAGTACCTTGTTACATTGCTTTGCCCAAGGTCCCTCTCTTGGTCCCAGCTGCCAAATCTTCAACAACTCTTCAAGCTTTCTTAAATCACTTTTCATTCTCTCTGCTCCTTCAGACATGTCCACTCTGATGCAGATCTAAGTATTGACTGCAAATAGAAAAACTTTACATTTTATCCCTTCTACAATGTCACTCACAAAGATATTGATCACAACCCGTCCCAACACCAATGTCTATGGCATTCCACTTAACACGGTTCTCTCTCCAAAGTAGGTTGTCTCCTATCAGTCAACCAGTTTGTAATTCATGCCACCACCTTGGCACTCACTTCCAAGCTTTTCATTTTATTCACATGTCTCCTAGGCAGGACCATATCAAAAGCTTAGCTGAAATCCAAGTAGATCACATTGAGTGCTCTTCCTTGATCCAATTCTCTAGTCACTGATATGGTTTTGAGGTGCTGGAGTGGATTCTTAGGTACTGTGGTGATGGTACCACCCACGGGGAGGAACCCCGAGGGGAACCATAGTACTAGTCTAGACTCGAGACACGCAAACACAGAGATTTGTCTTTTATTATACAGCTGACACCACCAGAGGTGGCAGTAGTGAGGTGATCCAGAGGTAGCAGTCCAGGGGCCCTCGGCAGAGGAGACCCGTCTCGCAATCAGGCGCGATGCAGTATTTAAATTAGGTCTGGTGGTAGAAACGGGCAAAAGGAGGCGCTAGGGACTAGCGTGTCCCTAGCGCCTCCTTTTGGCCCGGAGCGGTGGCTGTCAGCGGGTTTGACAGCCGACGCTCAATTTTGCCGGCGTCGGTTCTCAAGCATGCTGACAGCTACGGGCTCGGAAACCGGATGCCGGCAAAATTGAGCGTCCAGTTTTCGACCCGACAGCTGCCGGCCGACTTCAAATTTTATTTTTTTTTTACCCTTCGGGACCTCCGACTTAATATCACCATGATATTAAGTCGGAATCGCGCGGACATACCATCAACATGCATTTGCATGTTGAAGGCGCTATTAGGTTCGGTAGGTTGGACGCGCGTTTTCCGCCCCTTACTGAATAAAGGGTAAGGGAAAACGCGCGTCCAATGTACTGTATCAGCCTGCATGATAGTATAGGGAGTGCAGGATGCAGGTTCCCAGTGCTGATCTGTAGATGAGACAGACTGACAATAGATTACTCACTAAGTTGGTAGCTGTATAGATGGAGATCCCAGCAGGCAGAAGTAGTTGAATACTGGCATGAGGCAGGGAGAACAGGCCCTTGAGGAGCGAGTACCTGATCCCTGGAGGCACCTGAAGGAAAGCAAAGGGCCCCCGAAGAGCAGGTACCCAGGTTAGAGAATTACCCCAAAGGGTAGAAAGAGCTTCCAGCGGCAGCAGGGAAGCGGCAGAGTAGCTTAGACTGGACAAGTCCAATCTAATCCTTGCTAACTCGATTTGTTAGCAAATGAAGGGCAGGTTAAATACCCGGAAGGCATGACGTCACTCGAGGGGGCCGCCCCCGAGGTTCCCGCCATGACATGGATAAAGATGTGGGTGGCGTGCGCACCCTAGGAGGCCCTCAGGAGAAACATGGCGTATTGCCTTGCCATTGCCGTTCCGGGGACGCCAGAGAGAGCGGCATGCAGAAGCGGCGGTAGCCATCTTCCCAAGGCTAGCGGGGAGAGCAGAGAGAAAGGTGAGGCACAGAGGCCGAAGCCGTCTGAGACCAACGGACGCAACAGTCACCCAATGAAAAAAATCAATCAGATTTGTCTAACAGGACATTCCCCTGGTGAATCCATGTTATCTAGAATCCAGCAACCCATCCGATTGTAGATAGTTCACTATCCTTTCCTTCAGCAGCATCTCCATTAATTTTCCCACCACCAAGTTGAGGCTAACCGGCCTGTAGTTTACAGCCTCCTCTCTGCTAAAACTCTTGTGAAGCTGGACCTCCACCTCTCTTCTCCAATCCTGTGGCACCAATCCCATTTCCAGAAATCTATAGAGCAGGTTCTTCAGCAGACCCGCCAGCAAATCTCTGAACTCCAACAGTATCTGGGGTGTACCTCATCCAGCTCCATGGCCTTGTCTACTTTTGGTTTGCCTAGCTCTTCCCATTCATTCTGGTCTGTAAATGGAGTTTTGTCTACCCCACCCCATCTACAGTCTTCTCAACCAGCAATGGTCCTTTCTCCAGGGCCTTCTTTAGTAAATACCGAACTGAAGTATTTGTTTAATATTTCTGCCATTTCTTCATCTCTCTCCACATTCTGCTCATCGTCACCTTTCAATTGTACTATACCACTTCTGGCCTCTCTTCTTTCTCTGATATATCAGAAAAATTGTTACCTCGCTTTACCTCTTTGGCAATCCTTTCTTCCGCAATCCTTATTTCTTTCTTCATCTCTCTCAGTTTTAACAAATATTCATCCCTGTGTTCCCTTTTTTGGGATTCTTTATACTTCTTGAACACTGTTCTTTTTGCCTTTATTTTCTCAGCCACCTGCTTTGAGAACCAGATCAGTTTCTTTTTCCTTTTACTCATTTCCTTTTCTAACATATAGATTTATTGCCTTTGTAATAGCTCCTTTTAATTTGGCCCACTGTTATTCCACCTCACCCATTTTCTCCATTTCTTCCTCCAGGTACATCCCTGGGTATATTGCTACATGTCTGGGCAGCATGTAGCAATATAGTTAGGGCTTCTGATTTTAGGTATTTATATATTGTACATTTAGGTGTTATTTTCCAAATAATTATACAAAACACCAACCTTTCCTTTTAAGCCTTTCCCTTCTCTCTTCTACTGTCAGTTCCTTACAAATCACTGGTGCTGTGATTTATCTTATCATAAACTATGCCGGAAGTCTTTGAGTTTACTGTGTGGAGAACAAGAGCAGAAGGGACACTGAGTTTCTTTGCTTCTAGTGTAAGCTTGGTCCTTTTTAGTGTTAATGCTCTGTATCCATGAGGGCACCTTCCAATTTGGTTAAGCGTAGTGCTTTCTCTCTTTCTACTTTCTTCTGTTAGAATTTTATAAAGATTGGTACCTTCCACTCATCTTCTTCATCCTGTTGTCAGCTAAATAGTGCAATGTTGTCAGGAATTAGTTTCAGCAAATAGGACACAAAAAGCCTCCATAACTGTCAAAGATTAGGCCCATGGGGCATCTGGTCCTGGAACAGAGCAGAAGGGGAACTACTTTAGATCTAATTCTCAGTGGAATGCAGGACCTGGAGCAAGCAGTAAAGGTGGTGAAGTCTCTTGTCAATAATTATTATAATGCAATCAAATGAGACAAACTCACCAGGAGGAGGATATCAAGTAAAACTACTGTAGTAGCATTTAATTTGAAAAAGGAAAAGAACAAGAAAATAAAGACCTGTTAGAAAAAAAAACTAAAAGGTGTGGTTACAAGAATTAAAAGTTTGCATGAGGCGTAGGATACATAATGGCCAACAAAAATAATGTTCCCAATTGGACCTGGAAAATGCCCAACACTGCCAGTGTTTCAGCAACTACTCTGCCTGCAATGTTGGGCGCTCTCCTGGTCCAATTGGGAGTGTTATTTTTGTTGGTCATTACACATCCTTGGAACCATCTAAATTAAGTGGTTATTTATTGCCATGATCTTTAATATCATTTAAACTCCCCCTTGGGGCTGGGCTTTTAATTGCAATACATAAAAGACTAAAAATTGTTGTGGCTTTGATTGATTTTTAAGTGGTAGATGATTTGTGAATATAAGTCAAATATTTTCAATTTCAACACACTATAAAAAGTGGTACTACATTTTGAAGTTAAGCATCCAGTTTACAATACCACTTACTATAAATATCAGATGCTTAACTTTTGATTTTCTCCACTTTTTTGAGGTTTTTAAAATATATTTATGGGAATATTTGTTTGCCCCTTAACTTGATAGGACTTTCTAAAAATTCCATATTGGAAGCCCAGAGAAAATATATTTCATACATTAGAAAAGGATAATAGAGGTCCAAACGACTGCCAGCACAGACAGATGGCAAGTTGTTTCTTTTCCAAGCTGAAAAATCCTAGTTCTCCGAGTCTTGTATCAAACTTCATCTTTTGTGCCCTTATCTGTACGTTTCTTAGGCATACCTTGTCTATTCAGAGATGGGAGTTACTAGAACTGCACATAGAGGCCCATATTCAGTGGGCTGCTGAGTGGTAAAGTTACTCAGGTAACTCTATACGGATATTCAATGGCACTTAGATAATATTGCCGCTGATTATAACCACCTCAAATTACATGGGTAACATTAGAACAGTGATTTCTCTGACTGAACTTACCTAGCTAAATTTTATCTGGATAGCCCTGAATATCGACCAGGATACATTTTTACTATGCCACTGGAATGGCCCCCAATCCTATCTATTTTTGTCTGGCTAAATTTTGCCCACGTAAAGCAAGTTTGCTTATAAATGTTTTCTTCAGATAACAGAATGAATTAGTCCTTACATTTGGGTGATGTCATCCAGCGGCACTGAACAGTCTCATCTCTCCAAGCTAGTAGAGCTTTCAACTCTACTAACTATGTGCAGGAGTTCCCACATAGGCATTGCCTAGTGAGCTTTCTCAGTCTGCATCAGAGTTACTTGTAGTTATGTAGTCAATTCTCCAGGGAGGCAGAAGGGCAGGCATTCCATGGCTAGTTCAGCTTGCTATCTACAGAATACACGTCTTTTTTCCTGACTTAGGATCGCAAGTAAGGTGGGAGGGCAGCTGGCTCCCTGCACCCCTAAACCTGCTTACAACCTCTGGAGCCTTTTTAAATATTAGGGTTCCATGGGTCACCTTCCAGTCTTTAGATACAGCGGATGATATGAATATTAGGTTACAATTTACTTGTAATAGGTCTGAAATTTCATTTTTTAGTTCCGTCTGAACCCTGCGGTGTATACCATCTGGTCCAGGTTGGTCAATCTAGCCTACTAAATCTTCCAGGTTCTCCGTGATTTGGTTCAGTTCATCTGAATCATCACCCTTGAAAACTATCTCTGGAACAGATATCTCCCCAACCTTCTGATCAGTAAACACTGAAGCAAACAATTCATTTAGAAAGTGGGTACTTACTCGAGATACAGCTGACTCCCACAGAAAACTGCTATAGGCACGGCACACAAAAAAAATCAGGAGTCCCAGGAAGCCCTTAAAACCTCTCAGGACTATATTTCCCAGGGAGCCTAACCTTTGGGAGGACCCCTGGGAGCAAATACAGGAAGCAACCAGGCAGGAGGGGGCGTAGCCAGGACCTCCTGGAGGTAGCCTAGGTGATTTTATTTGTTTATTTATTTATTTTATTCTTTTTCTGTACCGACGTTCATGACAAGTCATATCACATCGGTTTACATCGAACATGGGTGGATTACATCGAACAAGGGGTAATAACATGGCCAATAAAATTGGTAATGACCAGGGTGAGATTCCTTGCACAGGAAATAAGATGTGAACAACATGGGTAAAACATGAGCGAGATTCATAGGAACAAAGGATAAAACAAGTTAACATATCTTAAGCAGGGAAGAGAGACTGGGAGAAGGAAACCAGAGCTGGGGGTACCTGGGTTGGGGTACCAGGGTTAGGGTACCGAGGGTACCAGGGTTGAGAAGAAGGAGAGTGGGGGGGGGGGGGGGGAGGGGGGGGGGAAGCCAAGTCTTGAGGATACACAGCTAGAGGAACCATGGTAACAGATGATATACTTAAGTGAGGGTTGACAGAGAGGGTTGTCAGGGAGGAAGGAAAGGAGGGAGAAAGGAGGAACACAGGGATGGTATTAATGATTACAACATGGTGCTAAAGACCGAGCAGCATCGAGAGTCAGTGAGTATCCTGCAGCCTTTTAAGGAAACGCTTGTTTGAAAAGCCAAGTCTTGAGTTTTTTCTTAAAGGTCAGCGGGCATTGTTCTTGGGGTGGGATAGAGACCCAGATGGAGAAAGGAGATTATAGAGAACAACCAGAGCCAATGGAGGTTGAGTTACCAGCCGAAAGAGAGGACAAGCCTGAGTTGATGGACACTCGAAGTAAACAGGAATGAAGACAGCAGTGTGTGTCTGAAGAACAAGGAGTCAATACCCATAGCCCAGAGTGATAGCGCACATCCCGCTCTACCCCCAGAGGAGGCAGCACTGCCAGTGTGGACTATCTACCTGGACTTGGGGTAAAACATTGATAAGACAGGTGAAGAGAGAATTTGAAATGAAGTTCACCGTAGAGGCAAAAACTCGTAATAAAAACTTTAAAAAATATATCTGAAGCAAGAAACCTGTGAGGGAATCAGTTGGACAGTTAGATGACCGAGGGATTAAAGGGGTTCTTAGGGAAGATAAGGCCATTGCAGAAAGACTAAAGGAATTCTTTGCTTCTGGGTTTACTAATGAGAATATTGGAGAGATACCAGTTCCGGAGATGGTTTTCAAGGGTGATGAGTCAGATGAACTGATCCAAATCACTGTGAATCTGGAAGATGTAGTAGGCCAGATTGACAAACTAAAGAGTAGCAAATCACCTGGACCGAATGGTATGCATCCTAGGGTTCTGAAGGAACTAAAAAATGAAATTTCAGATCTATTAGTTCAAATTTGTAACCTATCATTAAAATCATCCATTGTACCTGAAGACTGGAGGGTGGCCAATGCAACACCAATATTTAAAAAGGGCTCCAGGGGCGATCCGGGAAACTGTAGACCAGTGAGCCTGTCTTCAGTGCCGGGAAAAATAGTGGAAACTATTCTAAAGATCAAAATCACAGAGCATTTAGAAACACATGGTTTAAAGGAACACAGCCAACATAGATTTACCCAAGGGAAGTTTTGCCTCACAAATCTGCTTCATTTTTTTGAAGGGGTGAATAAACATGTGGATAAAGGTGAACTGGTAGTTGTGGTTTATTTGGATTTTCAGAAAGCGTTTTACAAAGACCCTCATGAGAGGCTAAGAAAATTTAAAAGTCATGGGATAGGAGGAGATGTACTTTTGTGGATTGCAAACTGGTTAAAAGACAGGAAACAGTAGGATTAAACGATCTGTTTTCACAGTGGCTAGGGCAATCTCTCACCTTCTCCGCCAGCTTGCCTGCTTTCCTGATGCTACCTCTCTGCACAGTGGGCCGGGCCACCGTGCTTCTATGCAGCCTGGTGGCCGCCGACTCAGACACTCCTCTCTTGCGTGGCTGGAGCCACCCTGGTGCAGCCCTACTGCCGTCCAGCGGCGGGGAGCCGCCCTCAGCCTCCTCCCTCACAGCTCAGAGGCTGCCCTGAAGCCTTCCTCCGTGGCGGCAGGGAGCCACCGACGTTGCCAGGCCTGGCTGTGGTGAGAGGCTTCAGCGCCATTTTTGAATCCTTAGAGAGACCTTAAAGTTTGGTCCGGGGTATACGGAATATATTGGCCTGATTTGAGAGTTACAATTCCCCTGAAGAAGACTGACACCTCAGTTGAAACATGATTCATGTTGGGATGGTTAAAATTAACAGCAATGCACTGTAGCTGCTTGATTGAAAATATTTACGGCTAAGTATTCTATTTTTCTGAATTTGACATTTATAGAACGTTCAGTTTTAAGAAAGGTTGAAAATTTATAAATTCAAAATTTATATGGTTATGGAATTTGTTTGAATAAAGGTAATTGGTGGGTGGACAAATGACATTAAATGATTAAAAAAAGGAAGCTCTGTAAGCTGATAACAGCCTGCGGCCCATTGCGTGGTGAGAGGCTGCAGATTATACTATTTGAGCAACAATCTTTATGATATTGTCATTTGTTGGGTAATTAATTGTTGCACAAAAGTTTTTTGAAAATTGTATGTTGGAAATATTGAGTGGGTTTAGTCTCCTCTCTCCTTTGCTTTGTGATTAATTTGGAGAGGTAGTTGCTTCATTAGTGTTTGATTATGCATAACATTGCTTTACAAGGAACATGGATTAATACATATGGTATTTGGAATATAGATTAAAATATATGGTAATTGTAATGTGATTTAAAAACATATAATATTTGGAAACATATAATATTTAAAAACAGTGGGCTAGAATATAATGTTTATGTTTAACTGTATAAGGTACATACATTAACACATATGATATTGTCCAGTAATATCTTTAACAATTTAGTTATGTTTAAAAGTTATGGTAATCTCCAAACACAACTGGAAAAGACACATTTTAATGAAAGCAGTTTGCATCCCTTCTCTTTGAATTTAAACATAAAAGCTTACAATGAATATCATTAAAATTCAGACTTTAAATGGCATAAAATTATAAACAAAAATTGTCTGTATTCATTTCAAAACTTAGCTGTTTGCGAAAATTCAGACTATTTATAAATTTGGCTTTAGACTTATAACTTAAAAAAGGGATAAACAAGAAAACAGGAGACCAAAACAAATGTCTGTTGAACAGCAATATCTTTTGTGAAAATAATATGGTTTCCTCACCTAATTTATCTTCTTCCATAGTGTGTCTCTCTACTAAAATTATGCCTACTTATTAATCTTCTATTATGCTCATTCACACAAAAGCCCATGGTGGTATCTAATATGCCTGCCTGTTAAGGCAGATCATACTTCATCAAATCTGCTTGCTCAATTCTGCTTCATCACTTGAAACCTATCCCTCCAGGTTTTCTTCCTCACACAACTACTGGTGCTATATTAACTCACAAGCAAAGTGAAAGGAATAATGTTGGAAGCTTATGTCTCATTATGCACCTCTCACACAACAGTGACTTAATTATATTTACACTAGAGTCAATTATGACCTAATTTTATTGCTCTTTTTATAGTTAAAGTTCATACTGAAAGTGTAAAAAATATCTGAAAGCTACAACAACAAAATTAGGTTTTGCTAACCGGCTTCAAAGTGCCACAAATGGTTAGGAAAGAAGCAAATAAACAATCTAATGCAAAAAAAACCAAACAAGTTCAATCATTAAACAAAGCACAATACACCCCTAAAGTAAAAACTCTTTGGACTAGTAATAAAATGTTATAGGTAATGAGAAACATAGGGAGTTTAATTTTATAACAGCCTACGGAGGGCTAAAGTCTGTGAAGCTAATTTTCAAAAGGATGTATGCATGTAAAAATAGTATATATTGTAGCAATTTTCAAAAGTTTATTTACATGTGAAAAACCTTTGGAAAATAAATTTAAATTGTAAAGGAGTTGGGTGTGTAAAAGTATCAGTTTTCAAAGACCCAGTTTTGTGCACATAAATCCTTTTGAAAATTAACCCCTGTGTGTACTTTCTTTAGTCTCAATTACATATGCAAGTCCACTCGGAAAATCTGCAGGTATAAGCATACTCCTATGTGGTCCAAGGGCACACAATTATACCTGCTGGCGAGCATGCACACATTTATACACATATTTTTGAAAATCAAAAGTATGTGCACAACTGGTTTCCCTGCCACCCCCTCCCCTACGAAACACTTCTGTGCAGCGTATGTAAAAGTAAACGTGGAATTCCTTCCACGCATACTTTTATGTGACCAATCCCCTGGAAAATTTTCAAAAACCAATTTATGCACATAAAAATGAGTTTTATGCACATAGATGCTTTTGAAAATTCAGCCCATAAAGAGTCAATATATAGCCCTTTTTGTGAGGATAGGCCATCCTCAGCCCGCTCCAAACAAGTAGGAGTCCTCCCAAAAAAGGAAGTCTGGGTCCTTCCAACAGTCGGCCCTAGAACACAGCCCAATCAGGAGTCACAAGCCTAACATCACACACAGGGCCTGATGTCCAGGCAACAGACAATCCCCATGTCATTTTAGTGGGAGGTGTGCTGCAGATGAGACTCCCCACCCATCTAAGGCTCAGGTACCCATGCAAAACTGCAACATTAACACCCAATTAACAAAATATAAAGAAAGAGTCAAAGAAATATCCAAATAACAGAACTGAGTAAACAGCTGCAGTGCTTAGTCTAGCAAATACAATTGAAAACTGTCTATGCCCATCCTGAATGCATCATGAAAGTGGGAGGAAGCGTGGGTGCATGGTTCAGCTGCACTGGTGTTGGCAGTCTCCCGCTCACCTTAGAGGAAATATTGATCTAAACCTGTGTCACAGTGAATTTATTAATCAATTTATTAACCAATTTATTAACCAATCTTATATTCTACAAAATTCCAATCCAATTATCCACTGTGGATTACAGTAAAACATTCGCACTAAGGGGTAGATTTAAAACAATACACACGTGTGTCCATGAGCGCGAGCTACCCGGCGCACGCACATGGACGCGTGATTTTATAACATGTGCGCGCCAGTGTGCGCATGTTATAAAATCAACGATGGAGAACGCAAGGGGGGGTCGATTTGGTCGACATTCGCGCAGCAACGCATCAGGGCCTTCCCCAGTTCCCTCCCAGCCCGCTCCAATTTAGAAGTGGACTGGAAAGGAACTTTCCTACCCCCTACCCTAACCTCCCTTCCCCTTCCCCTCTCCTCCCCACCCTCTAAAAACCATTTTTTAATTTTTTTACCTTTTATTTTTCAAGTTATTTCAGGGCCCAACCTGAAGTAACTTGCGTGTGCTGGCAGCCGGCCGGCGCATGAGGCTCCTGGACAACGAGGAATGGTGCTGTCCTGGACCATCCCGCTCCGCCCCCCTCCCCCCCCCAGACCGCCCCTTCACAGAGGCCTGGGCTCTTGTGTGCATAACAGGGGTTACGCGTGTGGCCAGGCCTCTTCTAAAATGTGCACAGCGTGCGCAAGGCCCAGCCACGCACGTGACCACCATTTTTTACGCACTGGGAGTATTAAAAAACCAGCCTCAAATATGTGACATAAATAACAATTTCCACCTAACACGTAAACAGAATTATAAAATAGAGCTTAAATGGTCACTGCTCCTGAGTAGAAAGAAAAAAAGGCTGGATCAGGTGTTGCCCATGCCTCATCCTCCCAGGGCCTTCAGTCAATATGGGTCACAGCTCCCTAGTGTGGGAGGGCCAGTCCAAGGAGACTCTCATGGGCCACCCATAGTTGTAGAGGATGGGTGCCCAGACTGCTGGCCCCAAACCCAGTAAAAGCCCAAGGTATGGGATGGTGACATCAGCATTATGCCCTCCCCCCCACCTCATCTGCGATGGCACACCACGGGTGCCTGGTTATGCTCATTTACCATACCTAACACCTTGCCATCTGCGTTTAGATGAATACAGAAAATAAAACATAGCTTCAAAAATAAGGGCAGCAGAACAAATCATACATAGTTTTTCCATTAATATAAATTTGAAATAAAATCTTTAGAACAGTTTAAGATTTTATTCAGAAAGTAGATATCACACTAGCTGACTCATTTTAACTGATCCCAAATTTACACTATAAATTACTGTAAATGTGCATCATAAATTAATGTTTTAGGAGATAAAATAATAAACTGAAAGCAATTTTCTACTCCCTGGAAGACTCAAAATCCTTTTCTATCACTCCAATACTACTGTACTTAAATTAATGAAATTCCATTCTGGCAGCAATACTATTCTTAAAGAAATGTTGGGAAATGTAAGATTAAAAACTTCAACACAAAGCATAAACTCCAAGAGAAAAGATGCAAATAAAATTACTATCATAATCTTTTGTTTTTTATTTGCAAGTGTAAAACTAAGGAGGAACAAAAGCATGGAACACAGCATCTGTCATATCAGAATATAAAAAGATGATTCTGGCACAAAATGAAAAAGCTCTAATTCATTTGCAAATCAAGTCTGCCAGTCCTATTTCAAGCTGGCGGTAACTGTCAAGAGTTAACAAGATAATCACTTTCAATCCTGCCTTCAATGGTACATTACACTGTTATTCCATTCAATAAGGCAGTTCTTTGGGGCACTGGATGAATGCTTCTCATTTTTAACTTGCACAAAAAGTTGCAAAAGAAAAATCCATGGAGCTTAAAAAAGAAATCCCTTTATGGGCATTTATTTGCCCACACTTGCTTTTAGGCAAAATGAGATATTTGGATACATCTGTGTCCATTCACTTCCTCTTCTCCTTCAGGCCCTAGGTCTGTTGTATCAAAAAAGAATCTGGCACACATAAAAACCTCCAACTAGCTGTAAAAATGCATGAATACACATTAAATTATAAGAAAAGCACTGGTAAAATGTAAATAGCCTACAACAGGACAATAGAATCAGCCAAAACAACTTAAAAGGAGAATTTTTAAGAACAAAATCTTCCTTACAGTAATATATAAATTATCACAAGCTTTTTAAAGTTGTTCAGTCATTAAGGGCATTATCGTTTATATTCATAAAAAGAAATCTGAATTATAATAAAATAAACTATGGGCCAGCTTTTTGGGTACTGTAAAGCTTTTGAGTTACCGTTTAAGTTCCGTTTTATAATTCTATTTATATATTAGGTGGTATTTGTTATTTATATCAAATATTTATTGTGAATGTTTACTGTAATCCACAATGGTTAACTGGATTGGAATTTTGCAGAATATAGAGTTGGTTAATAAATTGATTAGTAAAGTCACTGTGACACAGGGGATACAGGTTCAGATCAATATTCCCTCTAAGGTGAGCGGAGGACTGCCAACATTTATCTCCCCAGCAGGAAAGCTCCAAACATTTCGCTCTGTGATCTGCATGGGTCCAGCAGCTCCTGCATGGTTTAAACCATGAAACAAATGATGCACATCTGGTGGGAAGAAAGATGTCAGTGGTCCCCCATGCAACTTATAGGAAACATTGGTTCACAACTCCTGCCTGTTGGGCCTAATCAAGGCTGGGCAGGCCATGATACTACTGTGCTTAAGCGTAAGGAGAGCAAGAAGATGGCTACCGCTGTGTGGCCCCTGCCAGCCAATGAGCAGTGCTGAGGATGCACCTCCAAGGAGATGTTTCTTTGAATTGCCCAGGTATACCATCTGGGGAGCAGTGGGGAGACTGTGGGAGTAATTGCACAGACCACTGAGGGAGAAAGTGAAGAAAAATGAAAAAAACACATTTCTGACAAAAATACGCTCTCCAAATATTAAAATAATTTGCTGGGTTTTTTTTAATTTACTGAAAATTCCATAAAATTCAACATATCAAGAATTTGCCATTTCAAATTTTACATAAAACTCCTGCTCCAAGCTGGTGAATGTCCAAGCCTCAGCTCCCCTGCAGCTTATTCAGTGCATGTTTATCTAGAGAAAACTATGAACCCTAGCAGGAACAAACCCACTGCTTTTACTTTAACAAAGCACCTCCCAAAATATTTTAACAACTTCCTCTGAATTTTAACAAATGGCTGTTTCACATCTAAAGGCTACTTTTACAGTGATAGTACAGCTTTTCTTGCTGGTTATTACAACACTTGCCTTCTCAAAACTACTTTGGCATCTCCTACAACATGCAAACTAATTCTTTCATCTAATCTAAGCCTTAGTTTTTCTTACATTCACATCTTAACTCACACTTTTTCAAACCTCACACTTACAATATGCATTTTATACATGCATGTAAACTCTATGATATATATACACTTTTGTAGACTCTCCATACAGCTATGTAACAATAGGACTATAATGAGAGCAAAATACATATGGAGGTAATTTTCAAAACATTTTAGGCATATAAATGAGCTTCTGAAAATTATTTTTACTGGGTAACTCCTCTGAAAATTCACTCCATAGGGCTGAATTTTCAAAAGGTTTTTACATGCATAAATGAGCTTTTGAAAATTGCTATGCTATATTCTACTTTTATACCTACAAATCCTTTTGAAAATTAGCTACAGATGCATTACCAAGCATGACTCATACATATAAACTACTCATAAAACTATGCAAATACTAATTCTACTACAGTCTCTAGCACATAACATACTGCAATGACAAATCCACATCACAACGCAACACAGATTATGCAGGAACTCGCACAATAAATGAGAACTACAAGAATATAACTTTTGTTTACAGAACTGAAAATATAAGGAAATATACCCTTTTATGCTTTCTGGCAGACTGAGGGAAGTATGACGGAGGGGAGGTACACAGTGGTTTTGTCCCTATCTCCCTACAAATTAGTGTTGCTGCTAGTGGACTTGGAAACCTCTCTGGTTGTGCTGGCTGCTGCTAATCTTGCAGTCATAGAAGCATCATGTTATTGGGTAACTTAAAAAGTAGAGCAACATTATAAGGTAACAAGTACTTAAATTCATTCTTCAAATCTACTTAACCATGAAAAAGGAGCATGGTAAGCATGCCTAAAGAAAAGAAAAGAAAGCCGATAATGCAGTGCTTCCCAAACTTTTATCCAAAGTGACCCCATTTTAACACTTGAAAATTCACAAGACCCCATATGATAACCAAAACAAAATAGCAGACCTCCAGTCTCCCTCTACTCCCTTATTAACTCTTTCCTCCCCACTCCCCCAAAATGGGAACACAATGGTAGAAGCAGGAGTGGCAGCAGCAGCAGCTAGCACAGGGACTATGAGTCAGTGCACCCTCACAGGCCCTGAACTGAACACTGCTGCCAGTTGCAGTTCAGAGTCGAAGTATAGTGGGAGGGCGAGTGGAGATCCATGTGGGAAAGGAACAGCCCTTTTCTTGTGAACCTAGCCACTGATTTTGTGATCCCATTTGGGGTCATGGCCCAGAATTTGGGAACCTCTGGAGTAATGGGTAAAGATGAGGTATAAAAACTATAAGAAGAAAGTACACAAAGATAGAAGAAATCATATTGGTCAAAATATCAATATTGTAAACAAATACATTTAAGTATTTCAAACAAGGAAAGTGTGCAAACATTTCAAAAAGAAAGAAACATAACAACACAGTGAATGACAGCAAATAAAGACCAAAATGGTCCATCCAATCTGCCCACTAATTTTTTATCTATTTTTTTTTTAAGTTTAGTTTTAGGGTAGTAGCAACTCCTGCTCCATGCAAGCCATCCACAAGCCTTCTGTTAAGGGTAGAAGCAACTGCCACTCTGTGCAGGCTACCCCCAAGCCTTCTGTTAAGAGTAGTAGCAAGTGCCGCTCCTTGCAGGCCACTCCCAAGCATAAATGTAAACTATAGATGTTACAGAAAAGTTGCCACATTTCTTCAGTTCTTTTCCATGTATCATACACAACACTGAACAGAAGAGTGAAACCCCAACCAATCACTAAAATACCTGGAAAACACAGTAACTGACAAAAATCAACTATTATATGCGCATGCATTTACAGCACAATGAAAATCAGTATTATTATACAGAGAACAGTCACTGCCACTATGCAGTCACCTACGTAAACTCTACAGACTGCACAATTTTACATATGCAGTCAAATGCACAGAAAACTACTCAATCAATACAAAATAAGAACATGCTCACTGTTCTGCTAAAAATGATGCACCACTTCTGGCATGGTACTTGAAAGTTAATGTCCTGGACCATGCTACAGGCAAGAAAGAAGTCCAATGCTCACCAAAGAAAATGGTGAACTGAGGCACACTACATGACCCTGAGAGCACAGGAGGAACATAAGAACATGCCATACTGGGTCAGACCAAGGGTCCATCAAGCCCAGCATCCTGTTTCCAACAGTGGCCAATCCAGGCCATAAGAACCTGGCAAGTACCCAAAAACTAAGTCTATTCCATGTTACCGTTGCTAGTAATAGCAGTGGCTATTTTCTAAGTCAACTCAATTAATAGCAGGTAATGGACTTCTTCACCAAGAACTTATCCAATCCTTTTTTAAACACAGCTATACTAACTGCACTAACCACATCCTCTGGCAACAAATTCCAGAGCTTAATTGTGTGCTGAGTAAAAACGAACTTTCTCCAATTAGTTTTAAATGTGCCACATGCTAACTTCATGGAGTGCCCCCTAGTCTTTCTATTATCCGAAAGAGTAAATAACCAATTCACATCTACCCGTTCTAGACCTCACATGATTTTAAACACCTCTATCATATCCCCCCTCAGCAGTCTCTTTTCCACGCTGAAAAGTCCTAACCCCTTTAGTCTTTCCTCATAGGGGAGCTGTTCCATTCCCCTTATCATTTTGATTGCCCTTCTCTGTACCTTCTGCATCGCAATTATATCTTTTTTTAGATGTGGCGACCAGAATTGTATACAGTATTCAAGGTGCGGTCTCACCATGGAGCGATACAGAGGCATTATGATATTTTCTGTTTTATTCACCATGCCCTTTCTAATAATTCCCAACATTCTGTTTGCTTTTTTGACTGCTGCAGCACACTGAACCGACGATTTCAATGTGTTATCTACTATTACGCCTAGATCTTGAGTGGTAGCACCTAATATGGAACCTAACATTGTGTAACTATAGCATGGGTTATTTTTCCCTATATGCATCACCTTGCACTTATCCACATTAAATTTCATCTGCCATTTCGATGCCCAATTTTCCAGTCTCACAAGGTCTTCCTGCAATTTATCGCAATCTGCTTGTGATTTAACTAATCTGAACAATTTTGAATCATCTGCAAATTTGATTACCTCACTCGTCGTATTTCTTTCCAGATCATTTATAAATATATTGAAAAGTAAGGGTCCCAATACAGATCCCTGAGGCACTCCACTGACCACTTCCTTCCACTGAGAAAATTGTCCATTTAATCCTACTCTCTGTTTCCTGTCTTTTAGCTAGTTTGTAATCCACGAAAGGACATCGCCACCTATCCCATGACTTTTTACTTTTCCTAGAAGCCGCTCATGAGGAACTTTGTCAAACACCTTCTGAAAATCCAAGTACACTACATCTACAGGTTCACCTTTGTCCACATGTTTATTAACTCCTTCAAAAAAGTGAAGAGATTTGTGAGGCAAGATTTGCCTTGGGTAAAGCCATGTTGACTTTGTTCCATTAAACTATGTCTTTCTATATGTTCTGTGATTCTGATGTTTAGAACACTTTCCACTATTTTTCCTGGCACTGAAGTCAGGCTAACCGGTCTGTAGTTTCCCGGATCTCCCCTGGAGCCCTTTTTAAATATTGGGGTTACATTAGCCACCCTCCAGTCTTCAGGTACAATGGATGACTTTAATGATAGGTTACAAATTTTTACTAATAGGTCTGAAATTTCTTTTTTTAGTTCCTTCAGAACTCTGGGGTGTATACCATCCGGTCCAGGTGATTTACTACTCTTCAGTTTGTCAATCAGGCCTACCACATCTTCTAGGTTCACCGTGATTTGATTCAGTCCATCTGAATCATTACCCATGAAAACCTTCTCCAGTACGGGTACCTCCCCAACATCCTTTTCAGTAAACACCGAAGCAAAGAAATCATTTAATCTTGCCATGATGGCCTTATCTTCTCTAAGTGCCCCTTTAACCCCTCGATCATCTAACGGTCCAAATGATTCCCTCACAGGCTTTCTGCTTCGGATATTTTTTTTAAAGTTTTTACTGTGAGTTTTTGCCTCTACGGCCAACTTCTTTTCAAATTCTCTCTTAGCCTTTCAAGTTTATTCCTGGAACAGTGCTGCTTCGCACCGATCCCTCCTCCTTACCAAAGGAAGTCTTAGAGTTTCACCTGAACCAATCCATCTCTTTACCATCCCCGGATAGACACAGGGACATGGAAGATTACCACCTCCTTTGCTATCTAAACATCAGTAGACTTTTAGTGCAGTATCTGGAATGTTCAGAACTGGTGCGCAAGACAGATCACTTGTTTGTTCTTCACGAGAGAAAGAAACAGGGTGAAGCGGCTTCGCGAGGGCCCAGGCAGTATCCTGGGTAGAAGCAAAACTACTGTCTCCCGCCGACATCTGTCGAGCAGCGACGTGGTCCTCCTTATACACCATCTCCAGGTTCTACAGCCTGAATGTCCAGGCCCGAGAGGACGCAACCTTTGCAAGGGCGGTGCTAACCAGACCGCGGGCAGCCTCCCTCCTCGTTCAGGAGTAGCTTTTGTACATCCCATTGGTCCTGAGTCCATCTGGCTACACACTAGGAAATGGCGAAATTACTTACCTGATAATTTCATTTTCCTTAGTGTAGACAGATGGACTCAGGACCAATGGGATATGTGTTCCCCTGCTAGCAGATGGAGACGGAGTCAGGTTTCAAAGCTGACATCACCCTAGACATACCTTTGTAGTGACCTCAGCCATTCAGTATTCTCTTCAAAAAGCCATTGTGTACATATTATTGAAGAACGATTAAAAAACTTAATCAAAAACTGGAGACTGCATCTGTACTCAACCAACATAAGCGCTGAATACCAGTAATATTATAGATGCCCTGAACTAGAGGTAGGGCAACGGCTTACCCGTAATCACATGGAATTGAGGTCCGCCTCATGAGCGATTCCTTGGCGCTTCTCCTGGGCAGCCGTGGGTGGGATGCTGAGTCCATCTGTGTACACTAAGGAAAACGAAATTATCAGGTAAGTAATTTCTCCATTTCCTAGCGTGTAGCCAGATGGACTCAGGACCAATGGGATGGACAAATGCTACTCCCGAACGAGGAGGGAGGCTGCCCACGGTCCGGTTAGCATCGCCCTTGCAAAGGTTACGTCCTCTCGGGCCTGGACATTCAGGCTGTAGTACCTCCTGATGAACTATCGGCCCCAAACAGGCTCGGAGAGCAATTTGGTGGGACACTTAATTCAATTGGTTCCCTTGATGGATGATGGAAAGAACCCACTGGTCTGAGGTTATACTGGGTCGCTGGTTCGCGAAATACTGTAGCCTGCCCCCGACCACAGAATCCAAGGTCTCGGGTATGGATGATTGCCCTACGCTCCCTACAACCCAGTCAAAACCCCGTCCCTGGAGTTGACTATGGCATCAGCTAGGGCTTGGGGGCTCTCTGTTGCCTGGGACATCCATGGGAACCCTGATGCTGTTGACAGGAGTGAGGGGCGGAGGACAGTACTTCCTCTGGGGAAAGAAAGACTTCCTCAGTCCTGATCACGCCGACCTCCTAGAAGAGGAGGATGGGTCTAGAATGCTGGCAGAGAGTTGTTGGAGTGTTTCATGGTGGTCCCAGAGCTGGACTACCACATCCCTCACCCTATATCTGAAGAGATTCTTCCCAATACATGGCATGTCAAAGAGTCTTTCCTGTACCTCTGGTCACAGATCTGAATCTCAAAGCCATGCCATTCTGCGCGCGCCAATTCCCACTGCAGAGATCCTTGATGCCATCTCAAAATCATCATAGGTTGCTCATGCTTCGTGTTTTCCACACACCAGGTCATTATGACTAACGCGACATGAGGGTGTCCTGCTGTTGAGGCAGCTACTCGGCCACCTCCTGAACATGCTTCCAGATGTTCTGCGAGTACTAGCTCATGTAGAGCTGATAGGAAGCTATGCAGGCAATAAGCATGGCTCCCTGAAACATTATCCTCCCAAGAGCATCCATCACGCTGTGATTCTTCCCTGGGGGCATCAAAGAATGGGTCCGAGATTGCTTGGCTCTCTTGAGAGCAAATTCGACCATCGACTGATGGAGCACCTGACACATCGAATTCGGCAGCCTTCTGGACAAGGTAAACCCCGTCAGTCTTCTTGTTAATTGGAGGTACTGTGAGGGGGTGTTCCCATATCCTCAGCAGCAAATACTTAAGAATATTGTGTACCGGTACCGCCACAATCTTATTAGGAGGCTCCACAAACTGGAGGATCTCAAGCATTTTGTGTCTGGTATCCTCCTCTGTCAATAACTGAAATGGAATGGCTTCCACAATCACCTTCACAAATCCCGCAAAGATTAAGGCCTCAGATGGAGACTTCCTTTACTCTTCTGGAGGAGAAGGGTCTGATGGGAGAACCTCAGAGCCCTTGAAGGAGGTCTCCGAGGTATCATCCCCCCCCCCTTCCCCCGGGGTCATAGGGAACCTCATCCATGGAACCCTAGGCATTCAGCCTTCATCCAGAGGTACAGGCACTGGCAAAGTTGGACGGGGAGCTATAGGCCTCAGCATCTCTGCTGGCCTGGGTAAAAGTCCCTCCTCCGAGGAACTGGCAATGACCACCATATCAGTAGGGGATGCTGCGATGCCCTGACAGGCACCAATGCCATCCAGGAAACAGACATTAGCTGTGTCAGTAACACTCTGATGAGTTCATTCAACTTCTCCAGCAGCGGTTCCAGGATGGACGGTACCAGTTCCGTTGCCACTGGACCAGTGCCCTGCATCGCCCGTTCCACCGCCAGCTGGACTCGCCACTCTAGCTCCTTCTCGAATGTTGCAAAAGTCAACAATGACTGGGAGGAAGGAGGGGTGGCCAGATCCTCTTCAGACCTGTGAGACAGATCGGTGACTGGCATCAGGACCGGTGAAGACTTTCATGGACTCCCGGCATCGATGGAGGACTGGCACCATGGGGTTGCTTCGGGGGCATAGCGGCATGAGCCTGTGCGTCCCCATGCCCGGCACCATGCATCAACACGGACAAGTGCCATTGCTTCTTTGGCTTCCCTTGATGCTTGGCCCAGTCCTTCCCCAGTGCCAAGCCCGATGATGAGGAACCAGATGTCCCTGACCTGGAGATTGACGGTGGTCGATCTCCATTGCCCCATCCGCTGATGGCACTCACAGTCTCACCTATGTTGATGGTGCGGTGTCTGGTGCATTTTCGAGGTCCATCAATGCCAATGGCTCTGTCTTCCTTGGCCTGAAGAGCTGTTCCATCTTGTCGAGCCAAAGACGACGACCCTTCGGGGTCATTTGTGCGCATAAGTGGCAACTTCGGGTGTCATGCGATGCCCCCAGGCAGAGGACACATATCTCATTGGGGTCCATAATGGACATGGTCCTCTGGCGCAGAGGGCATTGCCAAAAACCAGACGTGGCCATGACGGAACGAAATAAAAGGGACACAAAATAAAAATAGATGGCGGCGGGTGTCAATTACCGTTGGGCATCAAGGCACCGCTGTCTCAGGTGAATCAACCATGAAAGCAAACTTTCCAGAAGTGGCAAAAACCCTGACTAGGAGCACTACGGGGAAGCACCAAGAGAGACCTGTCGTCGACCATCACAAAGAAAACCAGTGAAAAATGCAATAAAAAGAAGAAAAAAAAAAAGAGAAATTTTCCACAAGACCAAAAAGCCAAAATGAGCTCACTCACACTGCAATCCTTACAGCTCTGCGGAAAAAGAGAGATTAGAGAGAGACCCCACACTGATGTGTGATATAGGGCATGCTGGACATGGTCAGTGTGCCAAGTCAAAATTCTAGAAACTCTGACATAAGCTTTCTGTTTCATGGCTCCATTTGATGTCGTCATGCATGTGTGAGAACTACCATCCTACTTGTCCTCGGAGAACGAACTCAGTCTTCCAAAAATAAAAATTCCCAGGGTAAGCAACACTGATCATTTCAGAACAGGCAATGGACCTTTTCTCAGATATACTATTCATGGAAATCATCTTTTCCCATCTGATTCGTCACCTTTTTATAATTGGCATTTAACAGATATTATTAAGTAAGCTGACTCTAGCATGTAATAAGAGCATCTATCTCAAAATATATATTTTCTTATATTATGATGTTTCATGTTTGTATAAAGGAACTTTCAATAAAATTATTCATTATGGGATTGGCCTGATGGCTCAGTAGCAAGTTCTAAGTACTGTCAGGTGGAGAACCAGGATTCATTTCCTGGGCAAGGCTTTTTCTCCCCAGGCCAGCTGGAGTTGAGAATGCTAGTGTTCACAAGCCCTAGGGGCAGCGAGTCTCAGGCATCACTCAATGACAATACTTCATGGACAGTCTTTGAGGTCTATTAATTGAAATGCATTAAAACCAGTGGCTTTAACACACTTTAATTACCTTGAAATTCATTAACTGTGCTGAGTACCATAGTTAACATTACTGTGGTGCTGTTCCTGTGGACAGGAACAGAAAGACATTACACTAGTGGCAGTAACATTTGCACATTACTGCCCACAGAAACATGAGGTCTGGCCCTTCCCCTCCAATCAAGTTCTAAAGGGATTTGAAAACTCAAAGAAGTGCCTCAAGTCAACCAGCAACATTCCGAAGAACAACGTGACAGATCAGAAGCAACTGGGACTCGCTCCTGCCCCATTTAAATCCAGTAGGGGGCATACAAAATAGGGGAAAAGGTCCAGAGAGGAAGGGATTGAGGAGTCTTGTTTTGGAATGGGGTAGGGCTTTGCAAAGGATCGAGGCTCATATATTTTCAATTTTCGAGGCTGCAGAATGGGCTTTTAAAGAGGAAGGCATTGTGTTTGGAGGTGTTGGCACTAGGTTAGACCTTCAGGACCCTTAAGCACTTCAGTGAAGAGTATCTTAAAAGCATCAACCGGTATAGTAGCCTGCCAATACTCTCAGCAGCAGTAACCTACACCTCTTGAACCCTGGATAAAGCTGCATCTTTGCACCCAGAGTTTGGGAGAACACAGAGCTCCAGTAAATGATGGAGGGAGGGATCTGGCTAACAGAAAAGGATATGGAGAGGTGGGGGAGAAACAGAGAATGCAAGAGGATTAAGAGTGGGGGGGAGAAATAGAGTGAAGGGATGCAGACTGGAAGAAAGAGAAAAAAAAAGACTGTATGGCGGTGAGGTGGGTGATGTACATTCACCACAGAAAAAGAAAATTCATGCACCATGCATTCTTGCCTCCTATCCCTCTCATAACAAACTATTTAAATGAGGGAGAGCAGTGCTGCAGTGGTTGAGACATTTAATCCCTGGAAGAATATTTCAAACCCCGCCCATAGTCTCTCCCTTACATAAATCAGCATTTTAAGATTATTTAAAGAAACCACGAGAGTTGCTCCCTTGCCTAAGAAGATCACCGAGAATTACTCTCTTACTTACTCATCATTTCAATATTTTAAACCAGTTGCTTTAATTTGTGCAACTCAACAAAGGTTATCTACCACTTATCAGTCAATGCAGCAGTACAAACAATTATTCAAAACATTATCTTGCCTTTTCTTTGCACTGTTTCCTGTTTTGGTTTTATACTCACAACTTTTTTTTCATCAAATATATTTTATTTCTTACATTTTCAGTGTGGGGGTGAAAAGATCAAGTAGGGAGAACTATTAAAAATGTAAACACTAATATCTTCACAAGAAGGCAGTCATAAAGAAAAAAGGAAATTAATAATTTTGTTCCATCTAACATCTATATTAAACTATAAACAATTGGTTGGTGTGGATGGACAGACTAGATAGGCCTATGGTCTTTTTCTGCCATCATGTACTATGTAGATATTTTTCAATTTACCATTTTATTTAGGAACTGAAAATTGCAATATTTAATTGAAGATTTAAGACAATTTTTGGGGCCATCATTCAATAGTGTTTTTAGTAATCACTAAACACACACATGGATGCCCAGGTTCAGCACAATAGTAAGTTAAACTCTTTAATAATAAAAAATCTATTTATAATAATGTTTAAACTTCTAATTTAGCACACAACACACATTATACATGCTGGATGCATAGGTCTTCACTGAAAGGCTGAGACCCTCAACTGTTGGGATACAAGTTGCTGAACCATGGCCAACAGGAGCTAATCTGAATAATCAATATGACAAGCTTATTTTTCTAATGCAAACAAGATTGATACAGTAAAGAGTCTCACAGCCACATCTCAGTCATGGCCTCTTTTAACCCCTAATTAGATTTACACGATTATCTCTACTCTTCCTTACAAGTGTACAGCTCAGATAAGGGATGACAAAAGCTATCTGCCACTTATTCAGCCTTTGCAGACTGCAGGTTATCCAGGGAGATATAGGATAAGATCAGCAAACAATTGTTATTCATATCATTTACAATTTAAGGATGGTCACAGTTTCAATGCAGGCTTTATTAAAACAGCCCAAAGCATTAGGTAGATGATGGAGTACTTAAAAACATCAGGGTAACACAGATGGAAAGTAAAGGTGATGCTAGACAACTGAGTCTAAACCAACCTTTTATCACTAAGAAAAATATAAAGCCAAGAGTTCCCTTTTTACATTTGTACATGTACATACTTTCATATTTTCAAAAATACTTGTGTGCTTTCTCCGCTCCGCCCCCCCCCCCCCCCAAAAAAAAAAAAAGCCTGCACATAAACAGGTAGAATTGTGAGCAGGTAGTTTTAGTGGAATACTTTTCAAGGGACAGTATGTGCACAGTTTCTCTTGAAAACTAGTGTAGTCTGTGGGTAAAAAGTACTTGCACACTTTGCAACAAATGTAGGCAGTTACAAAATAACCCCCCCCCCCAAATCAATATTCATATATTTACTATCGCAGGTGCATTGCTTTTCTTTATCACATCATACAAGATTTTATTTTTGTTAATAAGTATCTTATCTGTTACATGAGACAAAAAGAACAATCCAAAGGAAAAAGCTTGCTGTTTTCAGCAGAAATTGTAATAAATATAAACTATGATGATCACTACTCAGCAGGGAAAGCACAGATGTAAATTCCTTTTCTTTGCGATTGCCAAGGAACTGAAACATTTGCCTTTATTTGAAAAAGATGGCTCTGTCCTTTGAGGAAAATGTTTTCAAATTCTATTGAGTAACCTTTGAAATCTTTCATTTACTAAACTATCTGGTGGGACTAAGAGTCAATGATCTTAAAAAAAATGCAGAAATCTTCCTATAAGATACTGAGGCTGCTTGGTCCATTATTGAACCTTAAGTCTGAGAAATAGGAAATATTTCCAGGTTTTCTTTAAAGTAGCAGCTATTTCAGAATTGCAAGAATCGAGAAGAATTGAGAAATTATTTTTCGGGGGGCCCAATTTAATAAGACCTGTGCTGAAATCCACGCTTTTTCCTCGCAGATTTTTTAGGCATGCAGGACAAAAACCAGCAGAAGCATGGGATGTAATAACAGCCACGTTTGCTAATTAGATACAAGCATAAAATTCATGCACACCAAACATAAGCGCCATAATGAGCGCAGTAACATCCACTAATGACCCTATGTAGTAAAATGCGCAGACATCTGCACAGAAACCCGCACAGACACCCATCAGTGTGTGAACACCTTTGATTGATTCTCGGGCGAAAGCCTTTCTTTTTCAAAAAAAATGAATTAATTAGTGGTCCAGAAGTTGATTTGAAAGTGGGTAGAGCAATATCTAACCCCTTCATGACTGGACTCCGACCGCCGGCAAGAGTGTGAAATGCAGATGGGTGATTCTGCCTCACTGAGAAGCTGCCTTCTCTCTACCTGTTCCATCCGCTGCTTGGTTGACCCACAAAAGCATCAAAAAACTGGTCTCGACACCAGTGTTTTCACTTACCTCCTGCCCTGTCCCAGGCGTTAAAACCTGCATTAAAAAAACCCGCACTAACCCAATCTCCCTATTAGCGCAGCTTCCTGCATTGCCCATGAATAGATAATTGCCTCCTTTGCACGCCATTAGCATGCACTTGCACAGAAAAATTGCAGGTCTGTAAGCGCACTTGTACGCACTTCCCCCCGGCACACAAAACCCTTATTACATACCCGTATAGGGCTTTGCGTGGGAAAACACATGTACAAACTCGCGGCAGCTTCAGCGCATCTTACTACATCGGCCCCCTTTGTCAGTGCTAGGTAAGAACATTTCTCTGCCTTCTTCTAGACAGCTATGCAAGTAAGAGGCCAGCATCTTAGGAGCTGGTCTTAGACTGGATTATGTACTTGCCACTTGTTAATGCTCTTCAGGACTTTGACACATTAAAACATCTTTTTATGGTAAACTCTGGAGGGAATTCTGAGATAAAGTGTCTCCTTGTAAGAGTTTCAAACCACAAGGCTCTGCTTTCCAAGACATTTGACAGCAAGCTCCTGGCCACTGATCTTATACTAAGAAGTAGTATAGTGAAAAGGCTACATGATTCAGGCACGAAAAGGAAAATTTCAGGTCTCAACTTTATTTGAAGAAAGCTTTTCTGCTTGTCTTTTCCATATTTGAGGAATAGGAGCTATCTCGTAAATGACTGATGGAAATAAAGAGTTACAATCTTTATCTGAAAGTCTCTTTTCTTTCGCTCTCTCCTTCAGATTTTTAATTCACAGGTCTATTGCCAGCACCCATGGGATTCTTCATGGATTAATTGTATACCAAGTATAATTATAAGGATATGCAATCAAGGGACCTGAGAAAGTAGTAAGAACATCATCTCAGCCACAACTACCAACCAAGGATATAATAGAGAAGACAATCTCAAACCTGGGATAACACAGAGATAAAGCACATTTACTCGCAGTTGGTACCTTCAGAAATAGTAGAGTGGACTTGGAATCCCTGATACCAGATGTAGATCTAATTGCTTGGTTATTGGAAAGTCCAAGAACTTAAGTCTTTCAAATGCAGTGGTAGAGTAGATAGGCAAATCCAACCCTCAGGGATCACAAGCCAACCAGGTTTTCAAGATATCCACATTCATGAGATATATTTTCTTGCACTGCCACCATCGTATGCAAATGCATCTCAGGCACATTTATTGTGGATATCCTGAAAATCTGACCAACTTGTGGCACTCAAGGACTGGAGTTGCCTAACCCTGAGATAGAGCTTACTGCTTTGTAGCCCTTGACATAACATCCTCCGTAACATTGTCTCTCCTTCTGAAGAGTGAGTGGTAAACTAAGAAACAGTATTCTTAGTAGCAGCATAAAAATATCTCCTCTTCACATAATAGCACATGGAACTTCTGACTCCCTTTGCAATTGTATTGAGAAAAATCCAATGGTGCAGAACTGTATATGAAAACGACCCCAGAATACCTTATCAATAATACTATATTTTATTATTAGTAAAAATGTTATAACTTGCACTAGCCACTGTTCATGGCGAGTTAGAGGTCACGATATGAAATTTCAAGGGGAAAATCTCCAGAACAATGTCAGGAAATATTTCTTCACAGAAAGGGTGGTAGACGCATAGAATTTCTTCCCAGAAAAGGTGGTAAAGAACAGTAATGAAATTCAAAAGGACATGGAACAAACACAGAGGATTCCTGCTAGCTCAAATACCCCCCGATGCCACCAAGCAATGCTGCCGCTGTTCCCTGCAGCGGTGAGTCACCACCATTGCAGCCACTTCCTCTTGCAGCCTGGAATGCCGCTGACCCCTGCTGCCGCCTATGAGCCACGCAGCTGGACACTGCCTCTGTTGTCCTTGAGGCCTGGAACACTTCCTTTAGGCCTGGAACACAATTTTTAGGCGTGTGCACATGCCAGCTTTAGATTTAAAGGGCCCTTGGTGGGAAAAGCCCCATGGCCTCTCCTGATGACGTCTTTCCTGCAGCCCTATAAAAGGGCTCTTCAGTCTGCTCACCCTTGCCTTTGCAAGGGGTGTTCTGATCCTTTGGTCTCCTTATTCCTACAAGGTCTTCGTCTGGTCCTTCGTAATGTCTCCAGTGGTCTCCTGTTCCTGTTGTCACTGGCAAGTTCCTGATGTCCTGTGTCTTCAGTTTCCAGTCCTAGTCATGCTCCTGATGTTCAAAACCATCTCCAGAGTTCTAGTTCTTGTCTTCGTCTTCAAGATCCAGTGTTCCAGGTTTCCTGCACCTTGTCTCCAGCCCAGTGTCTTGAGTTCCTGGCCGAGTCCAGTTCCAAGACTCCAAGTCTGTCTTTGCTGATTCAAGTCATCAGAGTCCTTCCCTGTTTTTTAAAGTCTTGTTCCAAGTTTCACGTGCTAAGTTCCAAGTTCCTAGTTCATGAACCCTTGTTCCTGGTCTTAGGGAGCTTGTCCAGCCAGCGGTCCTCCTTGTTCCTAGTGCCTGCCCAACCCATGTCTTCAGTCCCCTGTGGTTCCTGCTTCCTTGTCCTCACCTGGATCCCTGTCTTCAGTACATTTCAGATTCCTTATCAAGCCTGGACTTCTGTCAAGCCATGTTCCTGTCTCAAGCCTTGTGGCCATCTTCAAGCCTTGTGGCCATCTTCAAGCCTTGTCTCAGTCTTCAAGCCATATTCCTGTTTTCAGCCATGCTTTAGTCTTCAAGCCATGCTTCAGCATTCGTCGTCCAAGTCCATAGCCTTCATCATGTCCAAGTGTTCAGCATCTTGTCCATATCTTTTGAGTCCTCAGGCTCTGTCTGTCTTCATGCACGATCTGCTTCCAAGCAGTAGTCTGAAAAGGCTTTTGGAGTGGACAGAGGGCTACCCTAGAGAACAGCATGGGTATCTGGTTCTCTGTTCCTGGTGCATGTTGGGCATCCAATTGTTCCTGTTCCAAGTCAAGAGTGTTCCTGTTCCAGTCAGTCCATGACCGGATGCACTCACCCACCAGTGACATCGACCACAGTCATCCCCTGGGTTGTGTCGCAGCATAGGGGCTCATGCTCACATCATCATATATGCTCAAAACGTCTGCCAGTAATTCTCTATAACAAGCCACAGTAATCACTACATCATCATGAACTGAGATCTTTAATAGGCTCAGAAATTATATTTTGTGGATTACATTTGATACATAGTTTCTTTAGCCTTTTTTCATTTGACATCAGGCTATTCCAAGCAAGTATGATTAAATTTTCCAGTGAAATTTAAGAAAGATGAATTTGTCAATTATTTCCATTTTGCTTTATAGTATATACTTTTATTTTATTTATATATTTTACAGAGAATGCTCAGAAACTAGAGAAAACTAGAAAAAAGTATCTGAAACTGGAAATAATAAATAATAGAATTATTTTTATGTTTTTCAACATGTGGAATCTTGGAAAAAATTATATAAAAGCAGTAAGTGTTTCTCTGTCTATCCATCTACTGGAAACAAGATAATGCTGCAAACAAGGGATGAAAAGTCATTAAATTTGGCTTGGAAAAGGCTGGGCTGGTGGCTCCACCATATACTTCAGATCCAACTTTTGAGCCATTGGAAGGCATGATACTGGTGTCTTTGAGGAGACTATGTATTGGAAAGGACACAGCACCTGCCAGAGGCCAAAGAAACTGAAGCAACCTGAAGACATTTGCTCTTGAGTCTATCTCCTGACACTGCTGGAAAGTGTCTTTGCCAGCTTATCCACAGGAAACGTGAGTACAGAGATCTTCCAGGGGAGATATATGCTGGGATAGTCTAGTAAACGGTCAGAAGGAATCCTCATGTAATCCTACTCCCTCCCTTACTACAATGGTACACTGAACTGCGAACCCCAACAATGATTATGGTGACTGGGGAGAAAAACTCTGCTACGCCAAAAGGGAAGCTACTGGGAGGAATTAAAAATGCACTGATCCACTACTTCCCTCTTCTGATCTATGAAGGACTTCCCCTGGAAGAGGCAAATCTATGACTTCAGGAAGGAACTTACTCTCACCAATGGATGCCTCTGAAGTGAAGCATGTGTCTCTAGGAGACTTTGAGAAATCCTTCTATATGGAAAGATTTCCTTCATCTTCAACAGGAGAAGCTCCACCTTCCTCTTCTGTCCTTGTGGTCTAAAGATGTGAAGAAATTATTCACAAGCTCTGACAGCCGGGTTCCCACTGGCTGAAAGACACTCTGCACTAGAGTTGGAGAAAGGCATCCTCTTCAGAGATCCAGATAGACTCCTCTTCACTAAGGCCCTCCACATCAAGTAAGAGCTGAAGTGGTAGCTGTAGCTGCAGCCAGCTCTGGGGCATTCTTCATTGGATACGTCAAGACTCATCTCACAAAAAGACGTCGCAAAAACCAAAAGTTTTTTTAAATTTTTTCTGTGCATAGAATTTATCTAGAAATGTGGACCATCATACCACCCTTGGTTGATTTAGGCAGTAAGCCACGCTTTCAACCACAACGGGTCATCTTTAATCATCGGTCCGATAAAGTCTTTTGAATTACTTCAATTCACTACATTGGATACGTCAAGACTCCCCATTGATTGGCACAATGTCTGATGAATGGTACCAGACAAACTTCCTTGTGGGTCATAGCAGGATTTTTGTGCTTCAGCACAGAGGTGCTCCACCCTGAGAAGAATGGAGCCTTAGCAGCCTGCACCATAGAGGAGCTCAGTGCCAAGGAGACAGACAGTGCCTTGGAATGTGCTGGGTCTAGATAGCAGTAAAGTCTCAGTGCCAAGGGATCTTTCACACCCTGAATGAGGACAGCACCTACACTGAAGAGGTCCTGTTCCATCTTTGGATAAAAGCTGGCTCTAGTCCAGAGGAGGACCATGCCAATAGTGAAGATTTCTTCGGTATGAGGGAGAAAGCCCCTGAGGGGATCCCTGGCATCTCTTAGATGTTCTTCTCTGTGCCATGCTCAATTCCTGACCTGATACAAATCTGGAACCCCACAGGGAATGGGAGGCATCCTATTTTGATTTTCTGTGCCAACAGTCCATTGATGCCTCACTCCAGGGGAAGCAGAAGCTCCACATCACTTTCCACACGGTCTCAACTGTCCAGGTGCAGTGCTGCTGTACTCGAAGGGATATCCTATTGCAACTATAACAGTTGGCACAATCATGATCTGGCCTTAGTCATCAATCTCAAGCCAAGTGAAAATCTCTGATAGGCATCCGGCACCCACAAATGTAGGCCTTGAAGCCATTGACCACAGACTTCTTGGCTCTGGACTGCTTGATTTCACTTTTTTTTTTCTTGCAGAACTGAAACGTTCAGTTGAGAGGCTACCAAGACAGCAGCTTGGAAAAGAAAAACAATGCCAATAAAAGAGTCAGAAAACAAACTGTAAAGAAATTGAGAACACAACTGTACGGTAACTCACGTGAAGCAAAACAGAGAGGCTCATGAGGCAGCACATCCAGGGACTCCAGTATATGATCAGTAAAGTCTTTACTTAGCTCTGAGAGATGGGTCTCGTTGGTGCCGTCAGATGACATTACCCATGCTTTATGGCAAATTCATACCTGATTGCTGATGCAGAATTCCAGAGAGATACAGTAAGTTTTACTGGGCATCATCAGAAGAACTTCTGTAGAGAAGGGCTACCAAAATGATAAGGGGAATGAAACAGCTCCCCTATGAGGAAAGACTAAAGAGGTTAGGACTTTTCAGCTTGGAGAAGAGATGGCTGAGGGGGGATATGATAGAGGTGTTTAAAATCATGAGAGGTCTAGAACGGGTAGATGTGAATCGGTTATTTACTCTTTCAGATAATAGAAAGACTAGGGGGCACTCCATGAAGTTAGCATGTGGCTCATTTAAAACTAATCAGAGAAAGTTCTTTTTTACTCAACACACAATTAAACTCTGGAATTTGTTGCCAGAGGATGTGGTTAGTGCAGTTAGTATAGCTGTGTTTAAAAAAGGATTGGATAAGTTCTTGGAGGAGAAGTCCATTACCCGCTATTAATTAAGTTGACTTAGAAAATAGCCACTACTATTGCCAGGTTCTTATGGCCTGGATTGGCCACTGTTGGAAACAGGATGCTGGGCTTGATGGACCCTTGGTCTGACCTAGTATGGCATGTTCTTATGTTCTTACATCATATGCACGCAATGGTATGATTTATGAGCTTCCAGCAATTAGTTATACTATGCCACAGATGGAGAAAAACTACCATATTTGTGATTTTAATTATAAAACAAAAGACCAGACTACTTTATTTGTAAATTGTAAAGTATTCTTTGGAATTCCTATGAAATACAGTAGGAATGATTCATACAACTTTCAGTCAATACATCTCTGGACTTAGTATGATGAAATTCACAAAATCTGCTTTATCTTTTATGTTTGTATTGATTAGATCATAAACTCAACACAGCAGGGCTGTCTCATACATACATTTGTACAGTTCTGTGTACGTTGAGTAGTGCTACAGAAGTAATAAGTAGTAGGAATAGTACTGCACTGAGTTTTACTACTGACTGGCTTCGTTTGAAAATTTCAAGTCCAGGCAAAAATGCATGATGTAGTGGGAATATTGTCTGCATTACAGAGGTTATATAAATGTATGCCTGGCTTTTGAAAAATAAAATAAAGAAGGCAGCACTAAGGAATCTGCAAGTTTAATCTAAGAGATTCATAGAGGTATATAATGAAAAATCCATGATGCTAATAGGTGTAAACAATGTAGAAAGTCATTTACTGAGACATGCACAAAATGCTGGGATCTGAGAGAGATGGTGCAGCCTTGATATGAAATTTGCACTAATTGTTTACAAGTTTCAGGTGGAGAATGGCTCAGAGCTGATTCAGGAATGCCAGTATAGGAAATAGTTCATATATATACACATATACACACACACACACATATATATATATATATATATATATATATATATATATATATATATATATATATATATATGTAGCAAGGGAGAAAGAATAATTAATGAATGAATGGGAAAAAATGAAAGATGGATGTTTACAGATGATATACAGAAAAACACAGAAAGACTATCAAAATAAATGAGACTTGAAAATGAACAACTGGAACAAAACATGGAGGTGATAATTTTCTTAAGAACTGCTTCATCAAGGTCTTTTCCCAAAGTCTTAGCATGGGAAAAGAGCCTTGATGAATCGAGCCCATAATCTTAGACAACTTTTTTAAAATTTACTGAGAGGACGTTAGGTATTTCATGGGAAATACTGAGAACACAAACAAAATGTTGAATAGCAGATTCCTCTTACAGGTCTTCTGAAAGTGACTCGTGGGGCCAAATGTTTATTATAAAATAACTCTAATTTGAAAGATTCAACTAAAAAAAAAATCTCAGTTTGGTGTGCATGACTTGTTGATAGTAAAATGTACAGATAGATATGGTAGTAGTATTATCTTCAGCGAGTTAATGTTAGTATGTTCAGATTATGTATATAAAACTCTTGTGAATTCAATAAAAATATATGAACACATAAAATCTATACTAATAAACGAAGCTTGACCGACGTGCCGCAAATGCGCAGTAGAGAGCAGCTCTACTGCGCATGCGCGCACATCGGCCAGAGCGCAGCGTGTCAGGAAAAAAAATGGCGCCTGCTCCTTAGGAGCAGGACCGGCAGCGGCAGCGAGCAGGACCGGCGGCGGTGGCGGCAACGACGAGCAGTAGCCGCGGCGGCGACGCGCGCGCGCACGAGAGGCAGGGAGGAGCAATAGTGGTGGCGACGCGCGCGTACGAGAGAGAGAGGCAGGGAGGAGCAGTAGCGGTGGCAGCGTGCGAGAGGCAGGGAGGAGCAGTAACGGCGGCGGCGCGCGCGCGGGAGGGACACCCCCTGTCTGCCGGTTGTGGATGAGCTGGGAGGAGAGTGAGCTGAGGGGAGGTGGGAGAGAGTGAGGTGGGAGGGGAGGGGAGGGAGAGAGTGGGAGGGGAGGGGGAGAGAGTGGGAGGGGGGGAGGGGGGGAGAGTGAGGTGGGGAGAGAGGGAGTGAGGTGGGGAGAGAGGGAGGTGGGGGGAGGTGAGGGAGGGAGGGAGGAGAGAGAGAGGGAGGTGTGGGGGGAGGTGAGAGAGAGAGAGAGAGAGGTGGGGGGAGGGAGTGGAAAGGAAATGGACCAAAAAAAAAATTTTAATGTAGCCCGTTGTTACGGGCTTAACGGCTTGTAATTAAATAAATGGATAGAAGTAGGTAGATGGTGCAGGGCTCTTATTCTTCTAAAACTAAGTATATTTTTGCAGTGTATAGTGTTCAATTTATTTTCTATTTTTCTTCAGTAAATGTATTGAAGAATACAAAAAAAAAAAATTCTGTATGTGTTTCTCTTTTTTTCCTAAAATGAAAGAATTCTACACTTGTGTCCAGCACCAGAAATAAATGTCATGATAGTAATAATCTATTTCAGAACTGTTTCATGTTCAATGTCATTCAGTTTCATTTTCTAACAAACAGCTACTTTGTTCTAAGTTGGGTTTTTTAAACAAATTAATTATTAATATGCTATTTCAGCTTTGGTTATACAATAGTAAAAGAGTGTGTCCATAGTTAGGTGATTATTGTATCTCAACAACTCAGTTATCTGCAGGGTGTCTGAATGCTACTCTACTTAAAGCCAGTAAAGAGATTACAGCTCACACTAACTGGATTTTCACAGCTCCATATCATTCGGTTTGGATTCCTCAAAGACAGATAAGCATCCAGCCAGACAAAACTCAGCTGCTTTAAAGACACATAGTTGCCTTGGTTAAATATGCAGACACCAGGAAAGATAGAGATGCTCATCGCCTCTTTGCACACTTTTAAGTTCTAGCGTCATCATGGAATTCAGTTTTCACTGTTTCTGGATTCTTAACCTCAACTCTCATCATTCGGGAATTGAGTTAATGATGAAGAACTTTTAGTTTTACTCTTAATATTGCAAACTGCTTTACATTGTCAAAGCAGCTGCCAAGAAAGGTTAACTGGAGTCTGCTACTGCTTCATAAATGCACTTGTTTGCACTAATCATGGTATATTTAATATTTTCAAAGACAGGCATCAAACTATTCAGGTTATTTATCATTTCGCAATAGGGCTTTAACACACGCGATAAAGCCCTAACCCGTGCGATAAATCCCGCCACGCAATTGCATATGCAGATATACATTTCAGTATCAAGTGGAAGGAGTAAATGCAAAAGAGGGTCTTCTACCACTTCCCGCGTCCAATTAATGCACAGTAACGCAGGAATTAACATCAGAAATAGCTACATCTATTTTTTTGGGCAGTACAAAGAGGAAAAATATTTTATCATGTGCATTCAGCCATTACCGCGGTTCACAGCTTGCAATAATTATGGGCCTTATTGCAAACACACCTACCAGGCCCTCCTGGGCCAATAAAAACAGCTGTTCCCACCTGGCCTGCCTTCTTTCATCCATTATGTTTGTGGCAAGTGTACTTGAAAGGGGATACTGCATGCTGTGGATCACCACCGACAACAAGAAGCGAAAGAAGAAGACAACCAACCACAATATGCTGAACATGAAAGGGAATATCTAGTCCCTCCTGGGGAAGTCCCAGCACCCGAACATGAGCCAGTGTCCCCACAGGGAGAGCATCGGGGCCCACGACAGGATTTGCGACACAGGTGCTCCTGGCACAGGAGATACAGGAAGTGCATCTTCCCTCCACAAACCTCTTTGCTAGGCATGCCAGAAGATTAAGTGGTAAGCAGGTACCGCCTCACCTCTTGGGCTATCATCGAATTAATTGATGAAATCAGAGAGGATCTGGATCCGGTCACGGAACAGTCTCACACTATACCTGGGCTCAACAAACTATTGGCCGCACTGCATTTCCTGGCATCTGGCTCCTTCCAAACGACAGTAGGGATAAGTTGGGGGGATGTCCCAAAGCACGTTTTCCCACTGTCTGGGCCAGGTTATATAACAGCTGTTTCCGATCGTTACTGTTGCTCCCCTGGGCCAAGTTTGCCCTAAATTCGCACCCATTCCACCATTCAACACCATTCCAGATAGTGTATGGCCATCAGCCATTACCTCCACTACCAATACCCTTGTTAGTTCCATCGACAGTGGCCCAGGCTTCAGCTTGTGATTTAACTACTCTGAACAATTTTGTATCATCTGCAAATTTGATTATCTCACATCGTATTTCTTTCCAGATCATCTATAAATATATTGAAAAGTAAGGGTCCCAATACAGATCCCTGAGGCACTCCACTGCCCACTCCCTTCCACTGAGAAAATTGTCCATTTAACCCTACTCTCTGTTTCCTGTCTTTTAGCCAGGTTGCAATCCACGAAAGGACATCGCCACCTATCCCATGACTTTTTACTTTTCCTAGAAGCCTCTCATGAGGAACTTTGTCAAACGCCTTCTGAAAATACAAGTAAACTACACCTACCGGTTCACCTTTATCCACATGTTTATTAACTCCTTCAAAAAAGTGAAGCAGACTTGTGAGGCACGACTTGCCTTGGGTAAAGCCATGCTGACTTTGTTCCATTAAACCAGGTGTTTCTATATGTTCTGTGATTTTGATGTTTAGAACAATTTCCACTATTTTTCCTGGCACTGAAGTCAGGCAAACCGGTCTGCAGTTTCTCGGATCGCCCCTGGAGCCATTTTTAAATATTGGGGTTACAAATGCTATCCTCCAGTCTTCAGGTACAATGGATGATTTTAATGATAGGTTACAAATTTTTACTAATAGGTCTGAAATGTTATTTTTTAGTTCCTTCAGAACTCTGGGGTATATACCATCCGGTCCAGGTGATTTACTACACTTCAGTTTGTCAATCAGGTCTACCACATCTTCTAGGTTCACCGTGATTTGATTCAGTCCATCTGAATCATTACCCCTGAAAACCTTCTCCAGTACGGGTACCTCCCCAAAATCCTCTTCAGTAAACACTGAAGCAAAGAAATCATTTAATCTTTCCGCGATGGCCTTATCTTCTCTAAGTGCCCCTTTAACCCCTCGATCATCTAACGGTCCAACTGACTCCCTCACAGGCTTTCTGCTTCGGATATATTTTAAAAAGTTTTTACTGTGAGTTTTTGCCTCTACGGCCAACTTTTTTTCAAATTCTCTCTTAGCCTGTCTTAGCAATGTCTTACATTTAACTTGCCTACGTTTAAGCATTATCCTATTTTCTTCTGTTGGATCCTTCTTCCAATTTTTGAATGAAGATCTTTTGGCTAAACTAGCCTCTTTCACCTCCCCCCTTAAACATGTCGGCAATCGTTTTGCCTTCTTTCCAACTTTCTTAATGTGTGGAATACATCTGGACTGTGCTTCCAGAATGGTATTTTTCAACAATGACCACGCCTCTTGCACATTTTTTACTTTTGTAGCTGCTCCTTTCAGTTTTTTTTCTAACAATTTTTCTCATTTTATCAAAGTTTCCCTTTTGAAAGTTTAGCACGAGAGCCGTGGATTTGCATACTGTTCCTCTTCCAGTCATTAATTCAAATTTGATCATATTATGATCACTATTGCCAAGCGGCCCCACCACCGTTACCTCTCTCACCAAATCCTGTGCTCCACTGAGAATTAGATCTAAAATTGCTCCCTCTCTTGTTGGTTCCTGAACCAATTGCTCCATAAAGCTATCATTTATTCCATCCAGAAACGTTATCTCTCTAGCATGCCCCGATGATACATTTACCCAGTCAATATTGGGGTAATTGAAGTCTCCCATTATTACCGCACTACCAATTTGGTTAGCTTCCCTAAGTTCTCTTATTATTTCACTGTCCATCTCACCATCTTGTCCAGGTGGACGGTAGTATACTCCTATCACTGTAGTCTTCCTCGACACACAAGGGATTTCTACCCATAAAGATTCAGTTTTGCATTTAGTCTCATGCAGGATGTTTATCCTGTTGGACTCTATGCCATCCCGGACATAAAGCGCCTCACCACCTCCCGGGTGCTCCTTTCTGTCATTGCGATATAATTTATACCCCGGTATAGCACTGTCCCATTGGTTGTCGTCCTTCCACCATGTCTCTGAGATGCCAATTAAGTCTATGTCATCATTCACTGTTATACATTCTAATTCTCCCATCTCACTTCTTAGACTTCTGGCATTAGCATACAAACATTTCAAAGTTTGGTTTTTGTTTGTATTTTCATTCTGCTTTTTAATTGATAGGGATAAGTTAGAATTTTTTAGCTCAGGTGAGTTTTTAGTTACAGGCACTTGGACTACTTTTATTATTGGAACCTCACTGTCGGGATGCCCTAATTCTAATGCATCATTGGTATCCTTTGAAGATACCTCTCTCCGAACCATGCGCTGCTGAGCGACTGTCGGCTTTCCCCTTTGTTCTAGTTTAAAAGCTGCTCTATCTCCTTTTTAAAGGTTAGCGCCAGCAGTCTGGTTCCACCCTGGTTAAGGTGGAGCCCATCCCTTCGGAAGAGACTCCCCCTTCCCCAAAAGGTTCCCCAGTTCCTAACAAAACTGAATCCCTCTTCCTTGCACCATAGTCTCATCCATGCATTGAGACTCCGGAGCTCTGCCTGTCTCTGGTGAACTGCTCGTGGAACAGGAAGCACTTCAGAGAATGCTACCCTAGAGGTTCTGGATTTTACTTTTCTACCTAAAAGCCTAAATTTGGCTTCCAGAACCTCCCTCCCACATTTTCCTATGTCGCTGGTGACCACATGTACCATGACAGCCAGCTCCTCCCCAGCACTGTCTAATATCCTATCTAGGTGACGCGTGAGGTCCGCCACCTGCGCACCAGGTAGGCATGTTACCAGGCGATCCTCACGCCCACCAGCCACCCAGCTGTCTATATTCCTAATAATCGAATCACCAACTATGACGACCGACCTAACCCTTCCCTCCTGGGCAATAGGCCTTGGGGAGATATCCTCGGTACAAAAGGACAGTGCATCACTTGGAGAGCAGATCCTTGCTACAGGATCCTTTCCAGCTACACCAGGTTGATGCTTTCCAATCATGAGACCTTCTTCCTCCAAGGCAGCACCAGGGCTGCCAGTCTGAAGTTGGGCAGCCCTGGTGCTAAATCTCCCTTGGGACTGATCTTATCTCATCCCACTTAGGGGTAATCCTGATTTTCTTCCTGGACAGTGTCTGCCACAATATAGAGCTCTTGACCTGCAGTGTAAGGCGTTGGTGTTGCCTTTTATTGATTTACATTTAAAACAAGTGCAATCTTTTGACTATTGTGTTAATCATGTGAATCTTCGATCACAAGATTATTTAGTATACCTGCAGATTAGGAGTTTTATTAATTCTTTTTTTTTCCCTATAGTTGGTGCAGTACACTTCAGGTGCCTTTCAGCGGTTCTGTTCAGTATGTACTCAGAAGCAGCATAATTTTTCAGGGTTATATACATTTTTACATTCCATTACTAGTTATGCCACTTTTACATCAATAGCTGCTGTATGGAGCGTGGATCTTGAGCTAATATTTTTATCTGCTCTTACATTCTATACAAGAGGTTGGATAGTATCTCTCTTAGGGAATTACAGTTCAAAATATTACACAGATTGATCTTTTCCCTGCAGAGTGCATTCCGAGCTAGTATAACAGATCATGGGAATTGTTTAAAGTGCAGTCACCGTAGTGCCACATTAGTTCACGTGCTTTGGGAATGTCCTTTGGTATGGCAATTCTGGGATACCATATGCTAGGTTATGGGGGATTGGTGGCATACCTCATTGGATAGTTCAGCTGCTATGTGTGTTTTACACATTGATCCTGACACAGAGGGTTTTGGTAAAGAGGGGAATGTGTTTATCTACAAAACTGGTATGGTGGGAAAGCAATGTCTTTTGTTAAAATGGGTAGATGAGGATCCTCCCACAGAAGCTATGTGGCAGAAGAAGCTAACAGAATTATGTTTAGAAACGCAGTAATTAAACTGAAATATCCTTCTTATCTTCGTAACCTTTTCAAGATCTGTCAACCCTTTTTTGAATACTATATCGGAGAACATCCACCTCATTATTGAACAGCGATGTACTCTTCACTGAAAAACAAGTCCTTGTGCAATCCTTAGTAAATTTTTAGTAATGATATGTGCTTTCTTTTTGGTCCATATTTTCCATTGTTGCCGAGATAAGATGTTTTAGATCATTTCTTCCTTCCCTTGTGGGGTGGGGAGGTTGTCACTGATATCTGATGTTAGCATTCTGTTTTTTTCATGGATGCCTGTACGATACTTGTTTGTTCTATGTATCTGTAATTCAGTTATTTTCTATTGCAAAATTAATAAAAACTTTATGCAAAAAAAATAGTTTAAAAAAAAAAATCAAGCTAAGGATTTATTTTTCAGCAGTTATTATGCAACCAGAAGTAATGTATACTTATACCTCTCAAATGCCATATGACAAATTGTCCTACTCCTCTCCAGCTGTATGCCAGTGATCCACAGTATTGGAAGTGAAGAAGACATTGAGCCCTGAACTTGTTTAGCCATATAAGGCCTTCCAGAAGGATATGGATATGGATATGGAATCACTTAATGATCAAATTTGATTTAATGACTGGAAAAGGAACAGTGTGCAAATCCAAGGCTCTCGTGCTAAACTTTCGAAAGGGAAACTTTGATAAAATGAGAAAAATTGTTAGAAAAAAACTGAAAGGAGCAGCTACAAAAGTAAAAAATGTCCAAGAGGCGTGGTCATTGTTAAAAAATACCATTCTAGAAGCACAGTCCAGATGTATTCCACACATTAAGAAAGGTGGAAAGAAGGCAAAACGATTACCGGCATGGTTAAAAGGGGAGGTGAAAGAAGCTATTTTAGCCAAAAGATCTTCATTCAAAAATTGGAAGAAGGATCCAACAGAAGAAAATAGGATAAAGCATAAACATTGGCAAGTTAAATGTAAGACATTGATAAGACAGGCTAAGAGAGAATTTGAAAAGAAGTTGGCTGTAGAGGCAAAAACTCACAGTAAAAACTTTTTTAAATATATCCGAAGCAGAAAGCCTGTGAGGGAGTCAGTTGGACCGTTAGATGATCGAGGGGTTAAAGGGGCACTTAGAGAAGATAAGGCCATCGCGGAAAGATTAAATGATTTCTTTGCTTCGGTGTTTACTGAAGAGGATGTTGGGGAGGTACCCGTAATGGAGAAGGTTTTCATGGGTAATGATTCAGATGGACTGAATCAAATCACGGTGAACCTAGAAGATGTGGTAGGCCTGATTGACAAACTGAAGAGTAGTAAATCACCTGGACCGGATGGTATACACCCCAGAGTTCTGAAGGAACTAAAAAATGAAATTTCAGACCTATTAGTAAAAATTTGTAACTTATCATTAAAATCATCCATTGTACCTGAAGACTGGAGGATAGCAAATGTAACCCCAATATTTAAAAAGGGCTCCAGGGGCGATCCGGGAAACTACAGACCGGTTAGCCTGACTTCAGTGCCAGGAAAAATAGTGGAAAGTGTTCTAAACATCAAAATCACAGAACATATAGAAAGACATGGTTTAATGGAACAAAGTCAGCATGGCTTTACCCAGGGCAAGTCTTGCCTCACAAATCTGCTTCACTTTTTTGAAGGAGTTAATAAACATGTGGATAAAGGTGAACCGGTAGATATAGTATACTTGGATTTTCAGAAGGCGTTTGACAAAGTTCCTCATGAGAGGCTTCTAGGAAAAGTAAAAAGTCATGGGATAGGTGGCGATGTCCTTTCGTGGATTGCAAACTGGCTAAAAGACAGGAAACAGAGAGTAGGATTAAATGGGCAATTTTCTCAGTGGAAGGGAGTGGACAGTGGAGTGCCTCAGGGATCTGTATTGGGACCCTTACTGTTCAATATATTTATAAATGATCTGGAAAGAAATACGACGAGTGAGATAATCAAATTTGCAGATGACACAAAATTGTGCAGAGTAGTTAAATCACAAGCAGATTGTGATAAATTGCAGGAAGACCTTGTGAGGCTGGAAAATTGGGCATCCAAATGGCAGATGAAATTTAATGTGGATAAGTGCAAGGTGATGCATATAGGGAAAAATAACCCATGCTATAATTACACGATGTTGGGTTCCATATTAGGTGCTACAACCCAAGAAAGAGATCTAGGTGTCATAGTGGATAACACATTGAAATCGTCGGTTCAGTGTGCTGCGGCAGTCAAAAAAGCAAACAGAATGTTGGGAATTATTAGAAAAGGAATGATGAATAAAACGGAAAATGTCATAATGCCTCTGTATCGCTCCATGGTGAGACCGCACCTTGAATACTGTGTACAATTCTGGTCGCCGCATCTCAAAAAAGATATAATTGCGATGGAGAAGGTACAGAGAAGGGCTACCAAAATGATAAGGGGAATGGAACAACTCCCCTATGAGGAAAGACTAAAGAGGTTAGGACTTTTCAGCTTGGAGAAGAGACGACTGAGGGGGGATATGATAGAGGTGTTTAAAATCATGAGAGGTCTAGAACGGGTAGATGTGAATCGGTTATTTACTCTTTCGGATAGTAGAAGGACTAGGGGACACTCCATGAAGTTAGCATGGGGCACATTTAAAACTAATCGGAGAAAGTTCTTTTTTACTCAACGCACAATTAAACTCTGGAATTTGTTGCCAGAGAATGTGGTTCGTGCAGTTAGTATAGCTGTGTTTAAAAAAGGATTGGATAAGTTCTTGGAGGAGAAGTCCATTACCTGCTATTAAGTTCACTTAGAGAATAGCCACTGCCATTAGCAATGGTTACATGGAATAGACTTAGTTTTTGGGTACTTGCCAGGTTCTCATGGCCTGGATTGGCCACTGTTGGAAACAGGATGCTGGGCTTGATGGACCCTTGGTCTGACCCAGTATGGCATTTTCTTATGTTCTTATGTTCTTATGTTGAGTGATGTGGTGAAAGTAAAGAAATGTGCTTTCTTTGAAGTCAGGGCCACTGGAAGCATCCAACTTGATTGGTGAATACCCCAAGAGTAGCCAAATCAAGCTCGGCAGCACTAATGGCAGAGGCTCCAAGGGAGGTGTACCTTTGTTGCAGTACCAGCTCAGGCAGAAAACGCAAGGAAATGAATCAGTCAGCGAGTTTGATGGAGGGAAGTCTTCCCAAACTGACTGCTGCACTGAGGATCTTGGGGAGAATATGCAGCCTTCAACAAGTGGGGTTGCTAGTATTCCTGTTTCCAATATGAAAGAATTTATGTTATTCAATGGGAAGAATTAATTTGAATTAGACAATTTCCTACTCTCAACAAATGGGGACAGTGATGTGGCTTCCAAAAGTGATTATCTTACTCTTTGGTCTGTGATTTCTAATTTGGAAGCCACAGTTCAAACCTAAATGGATCCCCAACAATCAAAGATTAAAGGATTGGAATTCAGATTAGTTGCATATACTAATCAATGTTATGGACCCCAGAGTCCAGGAAACCTACCTGGGGAGCGGCACGGGACTGCAAAGCAGGACTTGGGATAAGACAAGGGCCAGTCTTCCACCTAACCAGCCCCCTCCCCCACAGATTGAACCCTTGGGGTTCTGGTGGCCAGTTGGTCTCTGTGGCGGCAGTACATCATAGTGGTAAGTCCATACAGGCAAGGCTTGGACAAGACAGGCTGGAGACAAGGCCTGGACAAGACAGGCTGGAGACAAGGTTTGAACGAAGGCAGGCTTCGACAACGGTAAGTAGGAAAAGGCAGGCAGAGGTTGGCAAGCTGAACAGGAACTGGAACTAAAAAAAAGACGAGGCTGAGACAAGGCAAGGACAGGACTCTGATACAAGCAGGACTGGATGCTGGAACAGACAGAACAAGACCCACAAGGCAGACAAGCGCAGGACTTAGACAAAACAGACAAGAGAAACACCAAACAAACAGGCCGATAGAGTACAGTGCGCTCCGACGGAGCACACTGTTAACCGGCAAATGTTAACATGCAAATGCATGTTGATGGCCTATTAGTCATTCCCACGCGATACAGTAAGTAAAATGTGCAGCCAAGCCGCACATTTAACTTTAAGAAATTAGCGCCTACCCAAAGGTAGGCATTAATTTCTGCCGGCACCAGGGAAGTGCACAGAAAAGCATGGCGAAATTAAGTCGGAGGCCCCAAAAGTTAAAAAAAATAAAAAATAAAAAAATATAAAAATTTAAAATGGGCCTGTGACTCGCGGGTTGAAAACTGGACACTCAATTTTGCCGGCGTCTGGTTTCCAAACCCGTGGCTGTCAGCGGGCTCAAGAACCAACGCCGGCAAAATTAAGCGTCGGCTGTCAAACCCACTGACAGCCGCCGCTCCTGTCCAAAAAGAGGCGCTAGGAATGCGCTAGTGTCCCTAGCGCCTCTTTTTACCACGGACCTTAATTTAAATAAATTAATTTACTGTATCGCATGCACAGGAGAGCGGGCGATTGCCCGTTCTCCCACAATTTTTACTGTATCGGCCCAAAAGAGCATAGAAGCCTGAAGGCAGCAAGGCTAGGAACAGATAGAATGTTGCTGCCTTTCTCTTTGTCATTTCTAGTGGGTAAATGCTGCAGAAGGGCAGGGGCACTTGTAAGGGAAGAATTGATGTTTGGCTGGGATAGACTATCCTCTCAAAACTTGCTCTCTTTGAAAATTAGGTCTAAAGTCTACAGGGTTTAGAAGTGTCAAATGAAGGAAAATGTTGGACTTTCCAAAGGATTTAATCTATTCCAGTAGAAAGTAAGTACTCTCCAGTAGTTTAATATGTGATGGACAAATGCCTGTTTGAAATGGAACTTTGACACAACTTTAGGCAGATACTCTGGATATGAGTAAAGAACTGCCTTATCACAGTGAAATACAAAATAGGGCAGATCAACCATTATGCTGAAAGATCACAGACGTTTCAAACTGAAATGATTTCCACCAGAATAACAGTTTTCGGGTAACACAGTTAGATATAACAGTTAAGCAGCTTAAAATGAACTTCATTATCTGGGTAAGAACAATACTGATGTCTTTGCTCCAGACTCTAGCCTCACATCAAAGTGAAGTAACTAACATATGTGCCAAGGAAAGACTTAACAACCAGTAGATCATTTCATGAACCTATGTTCATTTCTCTAGGTTCAGAGGTTGGCACATATCTTTCTTGGCAGTAGACACAGGTCCTCTCTAGCTAAAAACAACAATTGAAAAAAGTTAGTTGGTGTTGTCAATGCATCTCAACACAAATTGGTTAGAATGGGTTGACACCAAATCATTTCACTAGAAAAAGAAACACTAAACAGTAAGAGACCTAACCAGACAAATAGAGCAAAATCTGAACAGACTTAAGACATGAATAGAAAAAAAAAAAAAAGACAGATGAACTTGACAATAAGGGTAGATATCAGAAGAGGCTATGTTTCAAGAAAAATTATGATTAAGGGACTGAGGAAGTGTGGATTGAATAGAAAGAGGACAATATGTGAATTTAAGAAAGCCCACCAAGGGAGGATCTATAATGAGGCAGGGTGAGGCAGCCACTTCAAGCAGCAGAATTTTGAGGCGGCCAAAAAAATGCTCCTCTCAGAACACCGCTGTAGCATCTGCCTCACACTGCCTGCCCCTGCCGCCTCACACTCATACCTTGGAACTCTCTGGATTTGGCATGGAGACTCCAGCATTCTGAGCGAAATGTCGGGTCTCCGGGCCAACATCCGAAAACTATGGGTGCCCTGCTGAAGAAGGCCGGAACAGAAAGAGCCTGGAGCAGCGTACAGTCAAAGAAGGAGAAGCATTAGCACCCATGCCCCCAGAAGAAAACATGAAGCCCGGTGCTGTGCTGCAAGAAAGACGAGCAGCATGGACCTCTCAATCTCCTACTTGTCCATTATGGCATTTTCCCTACTACCTGGCAGATGATGCTCAATTTCAGGAACACCTCCGTGCAAAGTGGAAAGATTATGTGCATTTTAATAGTGCGCATTTAGATGACCCAGTACAGTTTTGGTATACTGCTAAGGCAGTACTATGAGGGGAGATCATATCTTACCTTAGTCTAGAAGTGGAAAATTTATGGATAAAAGGCTTCTTTCTCTCAGTACCCAACTCCAACATGCAAGACACGCCCTTGTACAAACCAACTCTCGAACGAATCGAGAAAATTATCTCTCAATTCAAGGGGCTATCAACATTCTCTTACATCAGCGTACCAAAAAGAGTATTCTATACTATCAACATAAATTGTTTCATTTTGGAAATAAAGCTGGGAAACTGATGGCCAATCTGATACGATTTCAAAGAGCCCCTTGCCACATTACGGCAATACACACTGCCTCTGATCGAGTGGCTTATGATACCCCCACTATCTTAGATACCTTCCGTAGCTTCTATTCTAACCTGTATACATCTGACCGATGGGACCCCCAGCTTTGTGAGCGATTCTGTGAACAACTTGCACTCCCTCATTTGACTTCAGATCAGCAGGAATGGTTAAACTGCCCAATTACTGAGTTAGAGGTTCAAATGGCCATTCAACAGACAAAACGGTACAAAACTCTGGGTCCGGATGAATATGCTGCTGAATTCTACAAGAGTCTTATAGACTCCTTAACTACCCCATTGACCCATACCTTTAATGCTTCAATTAAGACAGGATCTTATCCCGTACACGTTAATTCCGCCCATATTACGCTTATGCCAAAGCCGGGGAAGGACCACTTACTTCCAGAGTCTCTGCTAAATCTTGATCAAAAATTGCTAGCCAAAATTTTGGCCGATCACTTAGCAGTTCTGCTGCCTTCTCTAATACAACCAAGTCAAGTGGGGTTTGTGCGAAAAAGATATGCGCTTGCAAATATCAGAAGAGTACTGGCAGTCATGGCCCTATGCAATCAGGGAGAAGAACCATATATGGTAGTCAGTTTTGATGCTGAGAAAGCGTTTGATAGGGTGGAATGGGGTTACCTTTTCTATATATTACATGCAGTGGGAATTGAGGATTTTTTTCCATGAAGCCATTCAACTTTTATATAGCGACCCGACGGCAGTTATTGTGGCTAACAGAGGTCAGTCAAAGGAATTGTCAGTTCGTAGAGGCAGAGGACAAGGATGCCTGCTTTCCCCTCTACTTTTTCTTTTACAGTTAGAACCCCACCTTCTGGCTATTCAAACACCCGGACGATAAAAGGGGTTCGTTTTCAAACAGAAACCTTTAAATACGCAGATTTTGCAGATGACATATTAGTATTTTTACAAACCCCAGGTCATCACTGAGCTCCCTTTTGCAATTATTTCAGGAATTTGGGAATTTCTCAGGCATCAAACTCAATCCAGGGAAGTTGGAAGCCTTGGCCTTTCCTGAAACATTGTGGGAACAATGGAGGAAGGCTTTTCACTTGGCATAGGCCAACTCCAGGATTAAGTATTTAGGAATCCATCTATCAACCCAATTAACTAAACTATACGATTTAAAGGGTTCTCCTCTGCTACTTAACTCTATAGGATCTAGGAACCTTTCAATTTAAACTCTCCTCGCTTTATATGTAGCTAAGTTCTATTAATACACAATGGTTATCTCTCTCGTCCTCTTCCCTTGTCTCCTTTTCCAGATTCCAAGTTTGCTACACCTTGTTAAATGTAACTTTGCCTCCTGTCAATGACCTCTTGTTAATCTGTCGTTAATGAATGTTACCCCCCAGGTTCTCTGTAAACCATCCTGATATGATCCATGTCATGAATATAGAGCGCTTAAAGTCATGGCAGTCCCTTCCTCTCTCATCGGCGGGCCGTATCAATCTATTTAAGATGGTGATTCTCCCTAAATGGCTCTACCTCTTTCAAAATCTACCTTTCAAGCTCAAGCATAGAGACTTGTTTGGATTGGAAAGAGGCTTACGTAAATTTATTTGGAGGGGCAAGAAACCTAGAATCCCATTTTGCAAATTGCAGGACCATTGGAGCCTGGGAGGATTGATTGAGTGTACCAGATCTGAAATTTTGTGTAAATATCCATGCAGAAAAATCATTAGTTGCCTCCTTAGATTTTAGATTTGTGTTGCAGACAACTAAGGACAAATTTATAATCTCCCCCATGTTAAATGTCCTGATTTCCCCAATTAGGAATGCATGGGCTCACCTTACCAAATTACTTTTGATACCGCGCTTATGTGCTTACCCATTAGTGGTAATTTGGACTTTACACCTGGCTCCCACACAGCGGGGTTCAGAATTTGGGTTACTAAGGGTATTACCTACTTGGGGCATGTACTAGATGATGCGGGGCAACTACTTTCGTTCCAATATTTGTCTGCCACTATGACCTACCTGCCTTTCAGCAATTTTCATATTTACAAATCCAACATTATATTAATCATTACCTGCGTCATCCAAGCAATCAACAGTATTTCATACCCTTGAAGTCCTACTTGCCTTGGATAACAAGCAGTGCCCCTCTTTATCCCACTATTATAAAAAGCTTAAAGTACAGAGTGTCATAGACACTTGTACCATATTGGAAGGGAGGTGGAACAAAGAAAGACCAAATGTAGTCTCTGCGGCCCTGCTCAAGTCCGTATTAGGTGCTACAACCCAAGAAAGAGATCTAAGCGTCATAGTGGATAACACATTGAAATCGTTGGTTCAGTGTGCTGCGGCAGTTAAAAAAGCAAACAGAATGTTGGGAATTATTAGAAAGGGAATGGTGAATAAAACAGAAAATGTCATATTGCCTCTGTATCGCTCCATGGTGAGACCGCACCTTGAATACTGTGTACAATTCTGGTCGCCACATCTCAAAGAAGATATAATTGCGATGGAGAAGGTACAGAGAAGGGCTACCAAAATGATAAGGGGAATGGAACAGCTCCCCTATGAGGAAAGACTAAAGAGGTTAGGACTTTTCAGATTGGAGAAGAGATGGCTGAGGGGGGATATGATAGAGGTGTTTAGAATCATGAGAGGTCTAGAACGGGTAGGTGTGAATCGGTTATTTACTCTTTTGGATAATAGAAAGACTAGGGGGCACTCCATGAAGTTAGCATGTGACAAATTTAAAACTAATCGGAGAAAGTTCTTTTTTACTCAACGCACAATTAAACTCTGGAAATTGTTGCCAGAGGATGTGGTTAGTGCAGTTAGTATAGCTGTGTTTAAAAAAAGGATTGGATAAGTTCTTGGAGGAGCAATGGCTTAGCTGCTATGACGTCACAGAACCTTCAGTGGAAGGTTCTGTGACGTGTACCCCAACATCGCCACTT